>NC_047653.1:16235650-16285239 GCF_902201215.1 Prunus dulcis | reverse complement strand
TCGATACTTCTTCGATGCCGTTTAGTCTCCCGGGTATTAAAGCGTAATCGACGCCTATTCAGCTCCGATGTGGCTTCAACCCCTCCCAAAGAGCCGCTCATCGGGGCTCAATCCCTAGTCTCCGATCTCACACCTCCACCTCCACCGCCGCCACCACCACCTAGCACTGAGGCTTCGAACGCGTCAAGTGGAAAAGCTTGGAACTTCCTCAAGTACTCGCTCATTGGCGCGATCACTGGAGCCACTGCCACTGTTGGTTATGCCTCCTATGGTATGAGCTGCGCTGATTTGGAAATGATGGTTCATTTTTTGTGTGTTTTTTTTTTTTTTTTGGGATTCGGAAGAGAACTTTGATGTGGGCTTTGGGTGAAAAGAACAAGAAAAGTTTGGTGTTGGGTGTTTTAGATTAGTTCATGATGAGGAATTTCCATTTATAGCTGATTTTATAAACCAATGCAGCATTGTAAGATTGGGGGTTTGATTTTGACTGTGAAATTTGGGTTTCTTCTTTTTTCTTGGCTTGTAGAAGCGAAATTTGATGTGGGTTTTGGCTAAACAGAAAAGCTTTGTGTTGGTAATATTGGCTTAATTGGTATTCTTGTGGGTCTTTATGTTTGTTGGTGAAAGAGGGAGAGTGAATTTTGGATTCGCATTTGTTTTGCAGCGTACTCTGTGGATGAAATCGAGGAAAAGACGAAGGCTCTCCGGGCAGCACCTTCAAATATCAAGGTGGCAGATGATGCACCTGCTCTTGAGGTAAGTATGACTTGGAACTTTTTTTTACGAATGCAGTTACTTGGCTCTGAGAATGACTTGATATTTTTCTACGTTTCTTTGGCATGAAATACTATTAGGTTAGCTTTGCATAGAAATGATATCCGAGTAACTTGACCTGAAAAAGAGAGGGGAAGAGAAAGAACAAAATCTAAGGCTTCTTTAATTTCTCAAACTTTTTTGAAAAACTAGCATTCAATCCAAAATTGAAGTTGTGTTTTAATATTTTTAATATTTCCAGAGAAGAGAGAAAATAGGATATGTATTTAGTTCACATTGTTTCAGAAACAATTTCCTGTCAACTGCTTAATATTAAAATTCTTGACATGTATAGAGGATGACAGTCAACTGCCCTTAGTGTTTGGTCGGCTGCCTTTGACCTGGTTAAGCTGGTTCAGTTGAAATTCAGGGGTATTTTGACCAAATACTTAAGCATGGCAGTGAGCTGGGGTTTTAGTCAAGGATTGCATATTTTCAGAGTTTTCGGATAGAAGGTCATTGAAAATGGCAAAATTGACATTATTATTTTCAGGTACTGTGTTGTTTTCAAGATTGTATCCGAAAATTCATTTAGGAAAACCAGATAACCACGCCTTTATTTAGGATTGTTTTGTGTCCCTTGATTTGAAGAACAATGAATTGTATCCGCATATCCAGTTTTGGTATAAACAAACATGGTATGCTGTAGTTTGCATGCATTGAGTCACTCATCACTAAATATTTTAGCAATTGTTAACCAGAGAAACTGTGTTTTAATCCATACAGAATATTCTGACCCCAAAAAAAAAAAAAAAAATTCACACAGAAAAAAGACAAGTGGTAGGTTGCATTAGTTACTGTCGTATGAAGTTGTGTGGCCTTTATCATTATGATGCGTTATGTTATCTTATTACCTGTGTACTTGGAAGGGATGCAATTTCAATAGATTAACATTTTGTTATTAATTTTTTCTGCAGAAATTGAAAAATCGGGTATACTCTTCTGCAATTACAGGTGGGTTCCTGAACTACACCTCTGTTGAGTAATAGCCATGCTTCACGTATTACATTTGTCTGCTACACAGTTTCAGCAGTTTTACCTGTCTTTTTGTGAATTTTGACTGCTATTAATTCACTTCATGTCGGAGCCGGTTACATAGAGGATGCATCGATTAACCACAATTATCTTTTATTTAACTGTATAGTTCATATATGTTAATTACTCAGCATATAGTAACTTTATCATGTTGGTGAACATCAGAAAATGACAAAAATACACATGTGAGCTTTTGATCCAACTCTTTATCACAGAGAAGTGTATTGTGTAGTGATGGTATATTGTAAAAAAAGTATACTGATGGTTAATAATTATTGTTTTGAAGTACATTGACTTTGCTCATTTGGTTGACACTGTCACCTGATGGGCTTGATGTTTTTTCTTTTTCTTATCAATGAATAGATCTCTTTACTTGTATGACTTAGATGTCTCGTATCTCGAAAAAGCGATTCGATTGCAGCACAAGACTTGATAATAGCAACTTTTTGCTTAGTACCACAAACAAGCCATCCTTTCTAATTATAGTTCTATTTGTTACCGACATTATGCTGATTCGTTTTTGTCTTATATTTCAGTGCCTGCTAAAGCTGCCGAAGTTTATATTGATGCAAGGAGGACGATTGAAGAACAAATTCGAGTGTGTACTTTTCTCTCTCTTTTTTATTTCTTTCTTTTTTCTCTTCTTTCAATTTTGGTTATCTGCTTTGGCAATCGGCACAGTGTAGCATCATCATTTTGATTTGTTTGACACAGTTTCTTGTTACTGTCATATAGGGTTATACTGAACCATACGCAGAGAAGCTTCTTCCAGATTTGCATCCCATGGAGCGACATGTTTTTACACTTGTTTTGGATCTCCAGGAGACATTACTTTACTCTTATTGGACGGTAAGGCTAGGACTGGAAAATGGTGGTTGTATCTCCAACTTGAAAAAATTCCTTCTTTCAGGATGGCAAGATTTGGCACGGTCTTAGAAGATGTAGTGGGTAGTCTTTTGTGTTTTTTTTTTTTTGGGTGATCTCATGACATCTAGGCAATGATCTTTTCCCACATTTTTCATGTCATGTAAAAATGTTCCGCATTACAGTCCTCATGCCATGAAAGTTCTTTTTGTTTCATTTTTTTGGGTGTGGTTACTTATATTATGTTTCTTTTTGGCATGTAAAGCGAGAAAAGGGTTGGCAGACTATCAAAAGACCTGGAGTTGATGCTTTCTTGGAACATCTTGCTCAGTTTTATGAAATCATCGTGTATTCAGACTATTCTAATATGGTATTTCAATATTTCACATCACCATTCTTTCTCTTGGAAATTAATTAGACTAACAGAATCTAACTGTTTCTTGGTATATGTAGTATGTAGATCCTGTAATGGAGAGACTGGACACAAAGCATTGTGTAAGATATAGGCTAGGAAAGGCTGCCACTAAGTATCAGAATGGAAAACATTATAGGGTAAGTTGGTTGGGTACTTGTTTCATTAAATGATGTTCAATTCCTTCTTTTCTGTACCTTCTTGATGTTTGACATCTTTGAATTGCTTCTTTTAGCATGGAATTATTTTATGTGATTGGTGAACCTAGCCTTTGCCAATCTTTTAGTATTTCTTTCAGCAAATTTCCGTACTAACTACAAGTTGCACAAACTGTCTGCTGCAACCAAAAAGCTTACTCTCGTCCCATGTCAAACCATGAAATAATTGATAAACTCCAATCTGTTTAATGATTCAAAAATTCTGTTCCCTCTTAATTTGGCTAATCCATCTGTTACAAGTCTGGATCTGGTTTTGACATGTGTGTTTAGTAAAGCATATGAGGTGTAGTTTCTCTTGGCAGGACCTTTCCAAACTTAATAGAGATCCAAATAAAATCATCTATCTGAGTGCCCATGCACGAGAAAATAGCCTTCAGCCTGAAAATGGTGCCATAATAAAGCCATACAAGTATGAGATGGATGACACAGCTCTTGTGGATTTCATACCATTTCTTGAATGTAAGTCTGCGATTTTCATTTGTTTTCTAGCACCAGTAGCTCTTGTATTGTTTCTATCATCATGTTTGTGTTAAATCCACTAAAGTTTCTGAGAAATGCATTACCACCTGCTTGTGCTTGGTTTATGTGCAGTTGTCGCCCGTAACCCTCCAGCAGATATTAGGCAAGTATTAGCATCATATGAAGGGTGTGATATCCCTGCAGAGTTCATTAGGCGTTCTAAAGAGCATCAGAGGTAAAGTATATTCTTAATTAATATGTGTGTGTGTTTAACCTTTCTTTGTAATTAACAAGGTCAACTGGGTTTTTGAGAGATGTTTTCACTTATTTCGAAATTTATAAGTCAGGCGACTGAGGAGCTGTTCTATTCTTGTTGATAAAAAAAAAAAAGCTTAGAAATCCCACCTTTCCCCTCGTTATAAAAAAATAAAAATAAAAAATAAATAAAAAATAAATTTTGTTATGCGATTCTGAGATTTGCTGCACGCACACATGCACAGGGGGCCTGGGTTTGTGATTCAGATTTTGTGCCGAACATGCTTGACCATCCATTTGTCTTATACTTTATAATGTTACAAGTTGTTACAAATTCTTACTTTACAAAATTTGAATGACATTGTAGGCGAATGCAAGAACAGAAGCAGCAAGGTCGATTGTGGAGACGTTGAGGTCAGGAAGGAGACCGAGTCAGAATATTGTAAAGACTAGGTGATGTTTTCAAGTATAACTTCCAAGCTGGTTTTCTAGTCAGTGTTAGCTATCAAGCTCAAGCCAATTCCGGAGAAATTTTGAATTGATTATATAATTCTTTTGCGTCATATTAAATCTGATTGATCAGTTCAGTCTTTGGGCTGTTGACATCGCATTTTTGGCATCAATTTAGCTGAAATTTTGCTCACAGAAATTTATATTTTGTAATACCCTGAGAATAAATGATTCTGTAACTTGTTCGTCAAAAACTTCTACCCAATTTTTTCGGTTCCCAACACCCTCATTTGTTGATTGGTATACACGTATTTGGGCAGAATAAGATCGGTTCACTTTTGGTTTGGTCACTAATATACCATCCATTCAGGTCTGTGCAAACAATATGCAGTCTCGAGTGACTAAAAATGTGTTCCAATTTCTGCCCTTGCACGGATCACCCTCCGTTTCTGGCAAAACAAATCTCACCTTCCTTTCGACCATTGTTTTTGGGACCATTTTTCTTTATACAAGTGATAGTCGAAAACTACTCAATAAAGAAGGGGAGTCGAATTTAGGTGCAAATGAGCGGGCAACCTACATCTGTGTCTTCCTTTTGACAAACCATTTGTCAACTAAATTAACAAATAGATGAATTTTTGGGTTGATCTTGGGACTAGCTAGTAACGTTTTAGGTATAACAAGGATATATCAAGCCACTTATGATTCATAGAATCTCCAATGTTCATAAATGCAGCAAATTGGTATGGTATTGTATGTCAACCAGTTATAGATGTATGGATGGTAAGTCGAAGAAATTAGAAAGGAAACACGCCAGTGAAGAGTGATGTATAAACAAGAGAAAACAAAACATCTGCGTATCCTGCTATGTTAATTCATTCTCAGTCTCTCTTTGACCGAGCAACATCAACAAGGCATTGATTCAAGTTCTGACCAAATATTTTTGTAGAGAACGACTCTGTGACATGCTTTCGAGCTTCCGTACCCATTCTCTGTGCCATCTGTGGGTCTTGAATGAGTTTAGCCATAGCCAAGGAGAATTCTCTTGAGTTACCTTCACAAAGAAATCCTGTTACACCATTCTTAACTGTCTCTACAGGTCCCCCACTATTGCATGCAATAACAGGTTTGTAAGCCGCCATCGCTTCCAGAGGAACAATGCCAAAGTGTTCATCCTGCATTATAGAATACTGCATGTCAAATTTATTTCTTCACTATATCCAATCAATGGAACACAATGAAGTAATTAGCACCTTTGGCGTATAAAGAACACATAGGCATTGGGAGAGAAGTGCATTTCTTTCAGCTGTTGAGCAAGATGTGATGAAGTTAACCTGACTAGACACTCCTTCACTTTCCGCTAAACTTCTGAGCTCCTCCAAGTACTCAACATTTTCCTTCAAGCGCTTATCAAAACCACCTAAAACAATAGACATGTATCAATTTTTTCATCTGTATGGAGAGAAACTCATGCACTTCTATCAAGCAAAGTATGAAATGATGTTGCATTAATGCATCAATGTCAACAGGTAGGCATTCGAGTAGGCATTGGATCCTTTGGTATATGGCCAAACAAATATCATTGAGAATTACCGAAAACAAGGACCAAGCACAACTAACCCGTAGCTCATATAGTAATTTAAAGTCCATTTTATTGTTTGCCTAGTTATATATATCCTATAAAATATATTTTTTTTAAAGAAGGATGTACTTATTAATTAGCATAAAACATACTTCAATATACCCAGACAGATAACTAAGTAGGAACTTGCCTGCAATTGTCAAGGAAGCTTCAGCCAGATTAAGGTCTTGAAGCACATCTCCTCCAAGGGTGCGAAGCATAGAAAAGGCTGAAATTGCCAAGTCTATATTCTTTTTCTTCTCAAAACGGTTGATGGACAGAAAATTCAACCTACAGCAAAGAAATAAACAAAGAAGAACCGAAACTGTAAATCACCAGATAAAATTCAAAGAAAAGTCATCAAATAAATGGTTAGATATGGAATCATAAAAGCATGTCTAAAACCGTAAGGAACCAATAGATAAACAAACATGTTCGTTACTTGTAAGAATTGGTGGGTTCATCAAACTGATTCACATTGACAGCTGGGTAAAGAACAGCTGGCCGAACTCCTCGTGCATCAAGACGCTTGAAGGTCTTTGCAAACATAGATTCTGTAAATTTGCTATTAACAAGAATCTTATCTGCAATTCCTGCAGCAGTATCATTTAAAAAATCAAAGTGGTAAGGAATATTTGTATACACATAGCAAACTAAAGAGATGCAGTAGACACATCACATAAAAACGATATAACCAAGAAATGGAATCAGACCAGTTGTCATTTCTTCTATGAAGTCTATTGGTTTTCTATATATCCTCCTTAGAATAGTTGTATGTTGAGCCAGCAATAAATCTGGAAAATGACAATAAAATAGAACCTGCACACAAAGATGTAACACATAAAACAACTATAATAGCAAACACTGCTAGATAACAATTCGTAGAAGATAGGTTCAAGCACCTTTGTTGACTTCTTCAGCTTCAGCAATGGGATGACAACAGAAACCTGATCTGCTAGTATCACATCAAATGATGGCCACATGACTAGCATACACAGAGCAACAAAAAGGCACCGTAGATATGCACACAAAGCATGAAGATGATTGAATATATGTCGGGGTAGGAAAGCACCATATACAGTCACAGGAAAGGTACCTGACAAACCGATAACATTAAAACATCAAACTATGCACTGCTTTTGAATGATAGCTAATCAACACCAAACTGAGAACAGGTTCCCCAAAAGGAAGCAGAAAGTATAAGTCACCTTCCAACTCTACGGCCTAACAACCATCCGACTATTTTGTAGTACCCATATGCCATGAATTTCTCAAGGCAGGTTGTATTTCTAACCATGCTACTCCTAGAATACACACACCAAGACTACTTGAACCTGAAATCTTTTCAGTATTTTACTGTGACTTATTTTCTTCCTCAAAAGGATGCGTACAAAATTTTATCTTCTTGTGTATGTAAACTAGGTCATCATGTACATCTCCGATTTCAACTTTCAAATGGCATTACAATGCCTCTTTTTGCAAATTTATGTCGAAGGAAAACAATAGTATTCAGAAAAGAATATGGGCATGAGTTTTAGTGATTGACGAACACACTCCTATTTGATTTGTTGTACCATAGACATTCCAGCACTAACTAAACCCCACCACATTTTCACAAATACCATGATTTCAAAGATAAATTTGAAGTACAAAAAAGGCACACCAGAAATAGTCTCCTCAAAACATCGATTTTTGTCATGGTGCGCTGTGAAAACATGAACGTTATGCCCATGGGATGCGAGTCCCACAGCCGCATCAACAATTAGTCTTTCAGCTCCACCTGCACATCACATTGCAACAACATAAGGCCAAAACAACTTCTTTACAATCTTCAATGATAACAAGAAGAAATAGAAATTACCTATACCCAGATCGGGATGAATAATAGCAATATTCAACTTTGAGCTTCCTTTCTTGGCCATTTTCCAACAAACGAAAGATTATCCAGTTCTTGGTAAATTCTCATTCAAGGAGAAGACTGGGTCAAAAATGGGTCTAGATGAGAGATAGGAAAATAGAAGTATAATCAGCATTACATGACATAAACTAGTGTAAAATTCAAAAACAAGGTGTCTCTATGAAAACAAATACAACATTGAAACAAGGTAGATTTAGCTTAAAAGACAAATAACCTAATCTTAAAATAAACCATTGGTAGGCCTATCTACTAAGAAAACTGGACCCAAGTCTAGTGCCCGGGTCATTTGGTGAATTTCCACTCATGAAATCTCACCTCACCAATCTCTTCTGATAATTTTATTTATTTTCTGTTGAAGCTATCCTTATTATGTTAACAATGAATAATCCCTTACTCAATAATCTTTCATTTTTATCATAAAACCTCCCTCACTAGCCTAAAATTGCGGAATTTATCACACAAAAAACTAATCCAAAATAAGTTGGGATCACCCGAAGAAGATACATGCTGCACAAACTACTAGATTTAGCAGCAAAGAGACTGATTTACAAAGCAATTAGCTTTCTACACCCAAAGTAAATACAGAAATCACCAACTTACAAAGGTTTTATAAAAGAAAAACAAAGAATTAGTAAAATTTCCAACCGACGCATATCAATTATGATCATGAAAATCGCCTAAATAAAAAACTTAATGGATATATGCACCTATATTACGAATCATTTGGGTCACAATCCTGAACTGGGCAAAGAGGAAAAGATGCAGAGCGCAGAAAAAGCCAAGCCTTGACTTACCAACTCTACTCGGAGTGAGAGAGAGGAACATTTGCGGAGAGAGGAGACTGGGTTAGCCGTTATCTCGGTGACTTCAAACATTTTGTCGAGTTGAGCATAAATGGGGTTTTGGGTCGAGGTTTGGGTTGGGTACACTGAAAAACTCTTCCGCCCAAAGCCCGCCCAAAATACTTATGCGAAAGAGCTTGAGCTTTATTGAGTTTTGGCTTTCGGGAAATAATTTGATGGGAAATAATTTTTCATGATTTTTTCTTAAGGCATGTAAAACACAATTCCAATCTAAGATTACTGATATGCAAATAAGATATATTTTGTTTTCAACCAAACAATCCATGAAAAATAATGACGAGATGAGATGAACAAAATATTGGTTGAAAGAATATTAATAAAATAAAATATTGATGGTCATATTATTCTTTGACACACTCCAATATCTTGGAGTACCTATGCTAAATTTGGACATTTTGGTCATTACATTGTCACACCTCGTTGAATATAGCATGGAGAAGGATCTTTGGATTGGAGTGGGATATCATGCAGTGCTTGTTATTGTTAGAATTTGGTTTGTGTGCTAGCATTTACCAGGGTAAAACTAATGCTAGGTGACAAAGATCATACATCATTAATCAGCTTAAATCGTGTCATCAAAATGGCAAATGTTTGCAATCCCTACTTTTTTTAGTTCGTTGAACCACAATACAATTTTGACAAAACGTCACCAGGAAAATTTTCTTAATCGACACTGATTTGGTAATAAATTTGAACAAAGAGTTATTCTGAATTAGCCACAATCTGCACTCAACATTTAGGTTCTAGAGACAAAATTACGCGACATACAAACGTTCGATCTCTCAGTTTAAAACCATATTTGTGTCAAAAACTTTTGGGGCGAGGACATGTTGGCTGGCGGTGCATGATGAGACATGGATGGCCAGAAGTCCATTCCACAATTCAGTGATGCTGATTGAGCGGCCCTCTTAAACGAGCAGGACTGCATTTACACATCCGTCGTTCTCTGGATTATTCGTCACCTGAGCATATTTCCCTGCATCGACCACAAAGCAAAAGTTAAATTCTCCAACACACGTCAGAATCCAAAGAATCCACATTTAAAAGAATGCATGATAGCAAAAAGGTACATAAAGGTTGAACTCACCCCATACAACTTTCCCTGCAGGTGTGACTAGACCAAGTTCACTTACATTCACCTGATATCCACAAAATAGATGAGTAAATAACGAAATACACCGTGGATTGGCTTTATACATGCAATAAATCATCACATAACAAATGAGGTACCTCAATGATGGTTCCCTTGGTCAAAACACCAAGAGAGGTATACATTTGACCATTGGGATTCTTCTTCACACCAATGATCTCAAGGTTAAAAGTGCACTTAAGTTCAGGGTGTGTCACATGAGCTTTGGTGAATCGCAATCCACTGGGCCGGATAAACCTCTCGTACTTAGGAGGTTTCCTCGTGAAACCAGGTCCTACAAATGTGGCTTTTGTGACCATCCTCTTCCATTGCTTGGCTACAAAACAGAACCAAGTATATAAGCTGCCAGGAACTAAAACAATAAATTTAATGAAAACACTGGCATCAGTTTTCACATATCCTAAATATTATTTAGCAGGAAAAAATCAAGATAATGAATAACTTCATCTCGTTATGAGGGAAATCTAACTCCCATAAGCCTAATTAATAATCATAAATTTAGGGGGAAAAACAACCAAGACTCTGGTGGTTGGTATGGGAATAGTGAGGAAAAGTTGAAGAATACTTACTCTTGCGTTTTCCAGATCTAAGAATTTTGAACATCTCATCTTCAGCCACAGGCCTTACCTGGAGAAGATATAACTCAGTCAGAAAATTATATCAAGATTAACAAAAGAGAAATGCTATCGCACTGTACCGAAAATTCATTCACACAGGAAAGTAAAGAGGCTAAAGGAAGAATGTGGCAGATCTTCTTACCTTGGGTAGAGGGACTTCCCATTTCCCAGCTTTCTCCTTCCTTTTTTGCTTGATGGTGTTGTTGAGAATCTGTTTCCAGCATAACGTTAGATAAAAAACATGATGAAATATATTTTCATAAAATCAATAATAGCGGGCACACATTACTTTTGCACGTGTTGTGTTGTCACGATCCAGAAGATATGCTGGAACAGCTCCTTCATGAACATCATCATCCACCTTGCGCCTAGTTGATGACTCCTCATGCATAGCCAACCTGTCGACATTCACAAACAATATTTTTATTTTACATAAATATAATTCACCAGTTGCATGCACATAAATTTAATACACTGAGGTATTGACATACAGGCAAACTACCTATGATAGACATTTAGAAACAATAAAAAGATGCAGATAAACTCATGTAGAGTCATACAGTTGTAAATATGAACGTAGCTATGTCTAGGTGTATACGTAGAGTCATACAGCAGTAAATATGAACGTAGCTATGTCCAGGTGTATACGTAGAGTCATACAGTAGTAAATATGAACGTAGCTATGTCTAGGTGTATATGTTACATCAAATTAATAAACATGTCACCAGTGCAATATGAAAAATAAAAGTTAAAAGCATCAATTTAATGCAATTGTAAGTTCTTACAGATTCATCTTAACAATCTAAAGGGAATATGGTTGACTACATGAAAAGCTATTAAGTAAGAAGCTATCATTTCTAAGAAACTTAAAGAGTTAATGAGTAGTTTTTCAGAGAATAATCAACAGAACACAATGATAAACTGGATTAAAATATGCATAATAGAACTCACGTTTTCTTCATGAGAGCCTTTTCTGCATAGCGTTTCTTAGCAAACATCTTACCCTTGATACCCAGAGCCTGTTCCATGACAAACATTCGAAAGAAACAGAATAAGCATAAATTTCACTTTGATTTTTAACTTTCAAGGAAAATAGAAGAAAATGAGAGAATTGATGACCTTCTGGGCAGTCTCTGAACGCTTGTGGACCAAACGAGCCTCCTTCTTGCGCTTTCGCTCGAAGTGGTCTGGTCGGTATCCATACCGCTTCCTGTGAAGCTCTATGTAATCTCCCTGCGGCTGTATTTCACAAACAACAATAGATATGAAATCATGTCCTGAACAATATGAAAGTTAGAGAAAAATAAAAACAGACAGAGAGAGATGGAGAACGAACCATGGTTGCAGAGAGTTTGTCGCTCTCGGTTTGTTGTCAAAATTCACGGGGAAGCCTCGGCAAGAATCTATAAAACCATAATCACATAATACAAATTAAAATGCGTACCCAGTCGCGGTACGGTATCCATCTGGAACGAAACATTTAACGACTCAGTTCCAGAGGCGAGAACAGTACCTGATAGACGACCTCGCTGCTACAGAACAGTAGCTCACCGCCGACAACAGACGAGCAATCTAGGGCATATGAGAGAGAGTGCAAAGGGGAAGGGAAGATAAAGGGTTCGGAGAGGATTTTTTTGGACGAATGGATTGCAAGAGCCCAGCCCAGGCAAAAGGCCCCTGGTCCCCCAAATTCAGCTCCAGCGGTGACATCCAGCCTGGGCAACAGCTGGCAAGGCCCAAGGCAAGATAGCCCGAACTGTTGTCTAATGGTTGACGTCAGCAAAGAAAAAAAATTTTAAAAATTTTAAAAATTCTTCAAAATTACCAAAAAAATTCAGAATTTTTTTAAAATACATACCTAGCAAATTTTTATTTATTAATCTATACATATGTGAATAGTAATTGCTTTTGAGTTGCTATGGCAATGGATGGAAAAATACAAAAAAAATGTTAGGTCAGATACTATTCATACGAACAGTACCACCCTTACTTGCCCTTGCTTTTTACCATGACAAATGGGTGCAAGTGCTCTAAGAGCAAGTCCAGCAGCTAAGGCTGGACTCGGGGTGGGGGAGGGGGTTTGGGAGAAAAATGGGTTTCCAGTAACAAAAGGCAGCCCGAGCAAGAGGTGGGGGCCACAAGACTAGGCTGGCCTGAGGTGGAGTTGGCCCGAGCAAGAGCCCGAGGTTGGTGACGTCATGGCTGACGCATAGCTTTCAAATTTTTTTTACCGTTGGCGCGTGCATTGCACGGGCCAACATTAAATTTTTTTTGAAACAACGCGCTATAGTAGACGCCAATGGCTACCTTCCACATGTTGACCTATTGGCTCTCCGATTCGATTTTTTCCTTCAATCCAACGGCAGCCAATTTTTCTGCAATAAAAAAATGAAAAAAAATTGAAATTTTTTTTTAAAAATACACAAAAATTACTGAATTTTTTTTTTTTTGGGTATAAATACCAACCAATACTCTTCACTTTTAACACCAAATCCTCTTACATTTTCTTCTCATTCTACTATTATTCACTTTCTACTCAATAATTTTTCACTTTCAAGTTGTATTTTTCTCTATCATATTATGGGTTCTTCTACTGAAAATTGAGGGGCATGGAGCATGATGGAAGATGTTAGCTTGTGTGAGGCTTGGGTCCAAGTTAGTCATTGTCCCGTAACGGGCAATAAGATTAAATTTTCTCATATGTGGAAAAAAATTCATCAAGCATTTTGTGAAAGGGCAATTGGTTCGACACGTACAGAAATGACATTATCTAGTAGGTGGAAAATTCTTAATAAAGAGTTGGCGAAATGGAGAAATGCCTTGGCAAAAGCGATGGACAACCATAGAAGTGGGAGAAAACCTTAGCAGTGAGGTAAATTATTTGTCATTTTCGTTCTATTAATTTCTATGTCATATTAATTTTTATTTAAATGTTTCTTGCAATTTATATATTTTGTTAATATTTCTCTAGTTTTATTTATTTATTTATACATGTTGCATTTTTTTAAAATTTATTGCATTTGCATTAGTTTTTTTTTACATGTTGCATTGCCAATATTTTTTAAAGTTTCTTGCATTTCCATTTAATTTTTTTTTATAGATTATGCAAGCACAAATGTGGTTTGGTGCTACTGGGCAAGGGAAAAAAAGTTTCAACCATACCCATTGTTGGGAGGTGGTGAAGACTTGTAAGAGATTCCAAATTATTCCAACGGGTCCGACGGTAGTCTTGAACGAGACTCCACTTCATGAGACGCCGGCATCGGATTCACCTATGGATTCCCCGATGAGTCAAGACTCACCCATTGAAAATGAGCCAAGGCCTATTGGGAGGAAGGCGGCGAAGGCGAAGAGAGGGAGTAATTCTAGCAAGAATGCATCTAAATTTTTGGAGGAACTTTCAAAGCACCAAGCCATGAGAATTGAAATGGACTTGAAACAACAAGAGCACGATATGGCTATTCAACTAGAATATGCAAAAGAAAGGGAGTATGTACGCAAAGAAAGGGAGTATGTACGCGAACAAAACATTGAAAAAAAAAAATCGGGAAACCATGGCCATGGATACAAGCCATATGTCCCCTGAAACAAAACAATTTTGGAAGCTAGAACGAAGGGATGTTATGAGACGACGACTTTTTCGTGACGATGGACCTAGCAACACGGATTGGTTAAATGATGAAAACCATTAAAATAGTTTGCTTGCCTTTCATGTCTTAGTTTACTTGCCTTTGATTTCATTGTATTTTTTGTTTTGTTTAATTCATGTATTTTATTTTATTAGTTGTATTGCTTTTCTTTTAGTGAATAAAGAAAATATTCAACAAAAATCCTTTTTATTCAAAACATTCCATACATAAAAAACAAACCACAACCAAAGCATTAAAAAAAAAACAAACCACAACCAAAGCAAAAAAAATAAACAAACCATAACCAAAGCATAAAAAATAAACAAACCACAACCAAAGCATAAAAAATAAACAACCCACAACCAAAGCATAAAAAATAAACAACCCACAACCAAAGCATAAAAAATAAACAACCCACAACTAAAAATAATAAAGTATAAAAAAAAACAAAGCATAACTAAAAATACAACATAAACATAATAAATTAAAAAAAACATCTTCACTTCACTTCATTCACCTTCATTGCCTTTCACCGCCCATAAATGCTCCATCAAGTCAACTTGACGGTGTTCATGAATATATGACGATTGCATCTCCGTGTAGCGATCAATCATACGGGGCATGAAACTACCGTCTCTAACCAACGGTTCATGTTGCACTGGTTCTCCATTTGGCCCCACTGGTTTTTCATAAATTCGTGTTAGGGCCGTGTCCATGGGATTTGGTTCATACACTTCATCAACATCGTAATCATATTCATCTTCCACAATCATGTTATGGAGGATGATACAAGTCATCATTATACTCCTAAGCACCTCCTCGTCAAATAGACGTGCCGCGCCCCAGATAATAGCCCATCGAGCTTGAAGGATACCAAAGCACCTCTCAACATCTTTTCTGTACCCCTCTTGATAGCGAGCAAAAAAATTTTGCTTATGGGATCGGGGATGTGGAATTGTTTTCACAAATGTTGTCCACCTCGGGTAGATGCCATCAGCTAGATAATACCCGTTCTGGTAGATGGTATTGTTAATTTCATATGAGATATTTGGGGCTTCACCTCTCAAAACATCATTGAACACCGGGGATTGACCTAGGACATTCAAATCGTTTTGAGATTCGGCAACTCCGAAGAAGGCGTGCCAAACCCATGTATCAAAACCAACAACTGCTTCCAGGATGATACTTTTCTGCCCTTTTCTATTTCCGTAGTCCCCTTGCCAAGCAGTTGGACAATTTTTCAACTGCCAGTGCATGCAGTCAATGCTACCAATCATGCCAGGAAATCCTCGAGACTCAGCTTTTTGGAGAAGCCGTTGCAGGTCCCTGGGAGTAGGTCTGCGTAGGTAGTTTCTGGTGTACAGAGTTTCCACTGCATCACAAAATCGCATCAAGCTCTCCAAAACAGTGGACTTCCCCATCCGATCAATCTCATCCACCTGATCAGCAGATGACCCATACGCCAACATTCGTATCACAGCTGTGAACTTCTGCTCTGGAAGAAGTCCCAAATTTCAAGCACAATTTCTCTTTTGAACAAAATATTCATCATAATTGCAAATATCATGCATGACTTTATTGAACAAATGGGGTTGCATTCTATATCTCCCTTGAAAATGAACATCAGAGTACAGAGATTGTGGGATAAAATAATCTTCCATAAGATTCTTACCCCGGGAATGTCTATGTCTGTCCACATTGGGGCGACGGCCTTCTCGTGAACCACGGCGAGCCTGCTTTTCTTCCTCCAGCAAAGCAACTGCTATGCCAAGTTGCTCATCTAGTTCTCTCTGCGCCCTTTTGCTTGCAGCTCGTCTACGCATTCTTTCTCTAGTTTCTTGCTCTTGCCTCTCCAAAACCTCTTGCATGTCTGCCATTGAGAATGGAGAATGAAATCTAAAATATGAGAAATGGAAATGTAGAGAAGAACTGGTGTGGGAGGTATGAGCTGAACCTCTGGTTTTATAGAAAAATGTACACAGATAGATATGACAAGCGGCGCAATCTTAGAGGGTGAAAATCTTATCTGAAATTTGAAATTCAAATGAAATTTCAAATTTCAAATTTATCTGAAATTTGAATTCCTAAATGTATCTGAAATTTGACATTTTGAATTTATCTGAAATTTGAATTTTGAAATGTATCTGAAATTTGAAATTTATCTGAAATTTGAAACCTAAAATCTTATCCGATATGAATAGTATTGACACGTAGGAACCCAAAAATCTTATCCGAAAATATTATCCAAATTAATTGTTTATGTAAGAACACAAAACAAAATATCAAAAAGAAAGAAAATATCTTAAAAAGGTAAGGAAAATATCTTTTAGCGAAATGACCAAATTGCCCTCGTATATTTTAATAGGGAAAAATTTGACTTTTTAATCGGGAAAGAATTTGGGAATTTCGCCTACGCCATTGCGTAGAGCGCGGCGAAAGGAGTTCGTAGACACGGACTAGACCCGAATCGGAGCCGTAACGAAGAAGTTATGGTCTAAAAATCGCGAGGGGCAAAATGGTAATTTGGTCAAAAAGTCAGATATTTATATCACTCTCTCTCTCTCCTCTCCCCCGTCAGCCTCTCTCTCTCCTCCCGCAGCCAAACAGCCCGCGACCTCCACCCATTCAACTCGTCGCCACGGCCACCATACTTGGAACTGATCTCCGCCGTGGGTACCGTTGGAACCGTGACTCGACCGCCGTTCTTTTCCGACCAACACCAGCCTCGGGGGTGTCGGAATCTGGCCGGAAAACCATGATTTCCGACGATGGTTCGTCCGAATGCCACCCGAACTTCCAGCTCAGATTTCTCCTTCGTTTCTCCACCAAATCGATCGAGTAAGGCACCAGGAGCCCGACAGGATTTTAAAAGGAGACCTCTGAGGGATCGAAGTAGCTCGGACCATCAGTGAGTGGACCTTCTTTCATAAATCAGATTTCATGAATGAATTGATGTGCTTTTATATGAATTGATGTGCTTTTATATAAAATAGATTTTATAAATGATTTTATCTACATGAGTTTTATAAATGAGTTTATTTGAGTAAGTTTCTTCATTCAGTCTTTGAGTAAGTTTTAATACGATTTTGAATATGAGCAGTACAATAATAATGCTATAAGTCGGTGCTGCTTATTTACCAGTTACAGAAACAGAGTTTGAGTTTTGAATCAGTTAAGACCGCAGCACGACTTGAGTTTTACAGTTATTATTCAGATATTTCTTTTTAAAAGGACATTATTTTAAAACCACCTTGTACCCGTTTTTCTTTATGGTGATTACCCAGAGTCGGACCGATGTCTACGGACATCCAGTCTGATTATAGTTCAGTCAGTGCACTTGACTTTGCCTCACGAGTTACGGGGGCGCTCGGACCGTGAGTGCCAGGATTTGCGGCTCGGCAGACTTGGTGTCCCGAGACCTGCCAGGATTGCGGCTCGGCTGACTTTATGTCCCCGAGACCTGCCAGGATTGCGGATCAGGCTGACTACGGTCCCCTGCATCCTGCCAGAGCGATTCGAGTTGACTTGGTGTCATCGAGGAATCTGCCGGCGGGACAGGCTGATCATAGTCCCCTGATTTCGCCAGTTTGCGGCTCGGGTAAGTCTGTGTGACGCCCGGGACCTGCCAGGGAATTGACGGAAATGACAGGGGTACATACTGGTGGTATTTTCAAAGGATTCTGAGTTTCTTTATTAAATGTTGATTTTCAGCTATGATAAATCAGTTTTTCTGATTTTTCGGACATAGATCCTTTTATATTTATTCAGTTATGAAAGGTCTGAGTACAGAGTTTTTATACGCGTTTGATTTCAGTACTTTTATGAAAGCTTTGAATTCAATGGTTTTTGTATGAAACTTTCGAGCTTGAATATGATTGATATAGAATGCCTTGAATTGACTATGCGTGATGTAGAAAGTAAGTATTCAGTTTTATTTAGTTAAATTTCTTTTTTTACAATGGGGGATATTATGTTTATAAGAATTGCTTTGAAGAACATTATTTTTGGTCCACTCACATTTTTCAAACTGTTTTCGCCCCCAGGCCATAGAGGTACGCGGGATCCACCACCGGGCCAGTCATAGCTTCCGCACCACCAAGTAAGGTAGCGTTGTAGAAAATCCTTTAAACCCTGAGAACTTGAGAATATGCTCTGATATCCAGTTGAAAATTTGGTGTTTAGAATCGAATTGATTACTAGAAACATTCTGGCAGTTTGGTGAAAATATTTGAGATTGTTGACAGATGAAAAATTTTGGGATTGATCAAAATACAGAGGAGATTCTGCCGAATTTTCGGCAGAAGTCTAAGGAAATTTAAAGAGAAATTGAAGTAAGAAGGGTAAAAAGGTCATTTGTGCCCGACATTCGCCAGGTGTCGGACACGCACAGGACTTGACTCGAATTCCAAAGTGGAAATTGGGTCGGGTCCTGTCAGTTTAAGTAAACAAAGTTGTGAAAAAAACAAAAAAATGAATAGTATTTGTCATGGCAAGCCTAAACTGATAGAAACACACTTTGCTGAGGGTGGCTAAGGCAGCCACTATTCACGTGAATAGTAGCTGCCCTAGGGCTCCCCTTGTCATGGCAAGGGGCTAACTGGTGGAAATGCTCTAAGGGGGAACATGCTAGAGGTTGGGTGGGTGGGTGTGTCAATATAATAAAAGTTTTGTTTTCTGGTTTCAAGAAAGTTGTGGTTACCTATCCTTGGATCTAATCTAAGGGTTGAGAAAAAACTGGATTAAACATCAATATGTCATCTTTTATTTTACTTTTATTGCAGCAAATCACTATTTTGGTTATTAAAACTAATTTTAAAAAAGAGTTTAATATCATAGATGAAAATACAATATATTTGCAGAAACTCAAGCATGGGTTCATGAATTGGAAAAAAAAAGAAGGAAAAAAAACCTTAAATTTGTTTATAAAAAATTAAAGTTTTCCCAAACTTGGTTAATGAATAATTCAAATATAACATTTATAAATAGAAAATTGATCACAAAGGCAGAGAACAATAGGAAAATGACTTAGTTGTGGGTCCTTGAAATTCAATCATGTTAAAGTGTGAAGGGAGGGCTTGATGGCTCCAGATTTGGGTCAATAAATTTCTAGACCTGTTGATAGACGCTGCTATGTTAGGGTGTGCACCAATCGAAACCCCTATTGTTTTTCTCAATCATAAAAAATTCCTAAATGGCGTCAAGCTATGGCAAATGAAATTAATGCCCTTCTAAAAAATCAGAGTTGGACTCTTATTCCTCCATCCTCTTCTCAGAATATGGTCGGTTGCAAGTGGATCTTTCTTATTAAACATCATTCGAACGGGCTTATTGAATGGTACAAAGCCTGCTTGGTGGCCAAGGGTTTTCACTAACAACTTGGTATTGATTATGCGGAGAAGTTTAGTCCCATCATCAAACCTGCCACTACAGGCATGGTTCTTAGCTTGGCTGTCTCCTGTGGCTGGGTCCTTTGCCAACTTGATGTCAAGAATGCATTTTTACATGGGTTTTTACAGAGAGATGTGTATATGACTCAGTCACTCGAGTTTGTTGATCCCCATCATCGTGATTATGTTTGCAAACTACACAAAAGCCTTATATGGTCTCAAACAAGCCCCGAGGGCTTGGTTTCATCAGACAAGTACATTCCTTTGCTCCATTTGCTTCAACCAAAGTAAGGCTCTAACTCTTCCTTGTTCATTTTTTAGCACTCAACTCACACAATTTTCTTGTTACTCTATGTGGACAACATCGTTGTCACTGCAGCAATCCCACCCTACTCCAATAATTTATCTTCTCCTTGGGTTGCACCTTCGACATCAAAGACCTTGGCCCTCTACACTATTTTCTTGGCCTCTGAGTTCTCTCATCCGCAAGCAACCTCCATATCTCATAGCTCAAGTAGTCTATTGATCTACTGCAGCGCCATAATTTGTTTCACAGCAAACCCGCATCAACTGCCGTTACCGCTAAAGCCTCCATCTCGGCTACTGTTGGTGACTTGCTTGCCAACCAGTCTGAATTTCGTGAAATATTCGGATGCGTACAATATTGGTGCATAACTCGACCTAACATCTCCTATGTTGTCAACATAGTTGCCTACTACATGAGTTGCTCCCGTTCCCCACATCTAGTTGTTGCGAATTTCATCTTGCATTACATCAAGGGACTCTTAAAATAGTTTCCTCTTCTTCTTCTCACTCAAAACATTTAAATTTAAATGTTGCTTTCAAAGCAACACGTGATGCCAAAGTTTGACATCCATCCTTTATATCCTAAAATTGTCATCTCACGGTTAATAATTCTGTGATGATAAATGATACAACTACTATCGTAGTAGCTAGGAATTTTCTTATTCCTATGGATGAAATATTATTAGAAGGAAGGTATGACGAAGAGGTTGTTGTTGACTCTATGACTTTTAGCATTCAAAGAGCTGCATTTGTCTCCAACCTGGCTCGTCGTTTGCTTGCCAGAGTAAACGAGATTTAGGAGCTAAACACCCAAAATTTTACTCTTTAGAGAATGCTTCTGAATTCTTAACAAGAGGTTGAAAACGTTAAACAGAAGAATAAGGCCTTGTCGAAATTGGTGGGTTCATACTCTAAGGATATGCAGACAAAGCTTGACATGCTGCAGAGTTCCAATGAAAAGATTCTGGAAGACTAAGAGAGGGTCATGGTTAAGGTCAAGAGGCGCCGTTCTCCTTCTCCCGAAACTTCTAAACCATATTGGAACTTGATAGATTTTACAAAGCCTACTTATTTCTTGCAAGTGAAAATAATCTATCCCTTGTAGACTCTTTTCTTGTTATAATAATTGGGCAAATTCTTAAACTTGCATTTGTGGTTTTTATGTCATTTCAAAATGACGGTTTGTAACCCTTTTCCTTATAGGTTCAACTAACCACATTAAATCTCTCGAATTATATATTTCAATGCATGTGTGTTTGAAACTTATGGCCTGCGTTAAGCACAACCTCAGAATTTTAATTGTCATTTTCAAAATGAGCATGAAATATAAATTGAGGAAGAACCATAATAATACATGACAGGACCCGACCCAATTTTCGCTTTGGAATTCGGGCTAAGTCCTGTGCGTGTCCGACACCTGGCGAATGTCGGGCACAAATGACCTTTTTACCCTTCTCGTTTCAAAAGCTTTTTAAAATTTCCCTTAGACTTATGCCGAAAATTCGGCAGAGTCTCCCCTGTATTTTGACCAAACCCAAATTTTTCCACCTGTCAAACAATCATATATATATCCACACCAACTGCCAGAATAGGATAACCAAATATTTGCTAGCTTCAGTTTTCCACTAAGACTAGATATCAGAGCAATTTCTAAAGTTCACAGGGTTTCAAGGATTTTTCCACAAAACTCTACCTTACTTGGTGGCGCGGAAGCTAGGGATGGCCTGGTGGGGGATCCTGCGCACTTCTACGGCCTGGGGGCGAAAAACAGGTTGAAAATGTGAGTGGACAAAAATAAGGTTCTTGGAAACAATTTTATAACCATAATAACCCCCATTTAAAATAAGTAAGGATACAAATCGCTAGTTTGTCTCTATTTCAAAACAAGGTATTCAAATAAGCATGTAAAGCATATTGACGAATTTACTCGTATAACTGAACAAATATATAAGGATATAAATGCGCGAATATCAAAGAGACTGGTATAAAATAACTGAAAGTCATAATTGAATAAAAGAAAACTCAAAATCCTTTGAAAATACCACCTATTTGTACCCCTGTCATATCCGTCAATTCCCCTGGCAGGTCTCGGGCACCACGCAGTCTACCCGAGCCGCAAACTGGCGAAATCAGGGGACTATGATCAGCCTGATCCGCCGGCAGGTCTCGATGACACCAAGTCGACTCGAGCCGCTCTGGCAAGATACAGGGGACCGTAGTCAGCCTGATCCGCAATCCTGGCAGGTCTCGGGGACACAGAGTCAGCCGAGCCGCAATCCTGGCAGGTCTCGGGACACCAAGTCTGCCGAGCCGCAAATCCTGGCACTCACGGTCCGAGCGTCCCCGTAACTCGTGAGGCAAAGTCAAGTGCACTGACGTAAACTGAAATCGGACTGGATGTCCGTAGACATCGGTCCAACTCTGGGTAATCACCAAATAAAGGGTGGGTACATGGTGGTTCTAAAATAAACTATTTTTAGAAAAATCTAATAACTCACTGCCTTTTGTGAAACTGAAATTTAACTGCTATCTCCTCTGATAGAGTTCTCAAACTCTGCTTTTTATATTACTGGAGCTTTAGTAACTAAACAACACGTAAATCAAAGCATTGTACCGCACAAATCACGTTCGAAATAAATAGTTCATAAAACTTCTTCAAGATCAAATAATGAAATTAACCCATATAAATTGATTTATAAAAGCTTATTTGTATAAAATCATTATAAAATCATTTAAGTAATCTCAATTATATAACTCATGCATATAAAATCGTTTATGAAAGAAAGTCCACTCACTGATGGTCCGAGCTAGTTGGACCCTTCGAAGGTCCCTCATGCGGGTCGACCGGACCTCTGGTGCCTGATTATCCATGAATAATAAATCAATAAACTGCTGAATAAAAAGAACTTAAATTAAACACCCTGCCCCCGGCTCCTAGAAATACGTGCACTCGTTTCAGTTACTCCTATGCCCACATTAGTTTTTCAGACACTTAGATTAGTTTTGGAAGATCCGACGCTTAACTAAGCGATAAACCACCAGACCGGCTGATCCGGGACCCCGTGGGTCCACGGTCTCCGATGGC
Organism: Prunus dulcis; assembly: GCF_902201215.1. Lineage (NCBI taxonomy): Eukaryota > Viridiplantae > Streptophyta > Magnoliopsida > Rosales > Rosaceae > Prunus > Prunus dulcis. The sequence continues at coordinate 16,262,157 of NC_047653.1, read as the reverse complement.
AAATCTGGGCTTCTCTGAAGGTCCCTCATAGAGAAGGAACCATGTTCCGCGAATTTGGTCCGAAACGGACGGTCGGATTGGTCAAAATCGCGTTATCGCTTAAAATCCAAACCCTAGCTCCAGGGTTCGCGATTTCGGAGTATCCGGGACTCCGATTCGCAATCCGTCGAATCCTACACGATCCTGAAATCATGTAGACCGACATATCCAAAATTCAGTGCGATCCAACGATTTGAACGACACTGCACCCAAGGATCGCGCGATATGGAAAATCCGTTCGGGGCTCAAACGGACTCCGAATCGAGATCCGCGAAATCCTACGCGCTCGTGACGATAAGAGGATCTCAAAACTGCCCAGAGTTACTCCACCACCCTCGCCCACGAGCCCCAGCACGCGCGGGCAGATTCGGGTGTCCAAAGCGATTTTGGGTGGTCGAAAAATCTTGGAACCAAGACTCCAAACTCCTATCCTAGGTAAAACACCCCATTTGGAGTCACTTTTGTTCTTGGACATACCCCAAAAAATGACCAGAAACAGTAGATCGCCGCGGCCGAAGTTTCTGCCAAACTTCAAGTCGAAAATCGAACCCTTTAGAGCTAAAATCGATCGAAACCCATACATCCATAAGCTAGAACACGAAAAATAGCTGAGAAACCATACCTTACTCGATCGATTTGGTAGAGAATTGAGGGAGAACGAAGAGCTCAAAGTTCAAACTGGAAATCCGGCAAAAATGGTGTTTTTCGGCGAGCTCCGGCCACGGCAACGGCGGCGGCTGGTCAAGAAATGACGGCGGTCGAGTGGTGGTTCGTTTGGTACCAACGGCGGAGATCGGCTCCAAGTGTGGCGGCCGTGGCGTCGTGAAAAGCAAGCGGAGGTCGGGGCTGGGTCGAAACGGGAGGAGAGAGAGAGGAGAGAGAAATGAGGAGAGAGAAGAAGGAGAGGGATAAAAATTTGACTTTTTGACCAAATTACCATTTTGCTCCTCACGGTATTTTGATCGTATTTTCTTCGTTACAACTCCGATTCGGGTCTACTCCATGTCTACGGACTCATTTCGCCCTGCTCTACGCAACAGCGCAAGCGGAATTCCCAAATTCTTTCTCGATCAAAAAGTCAACTTTTTCCCTATTTAATAATGCGAGGGCAAAATTGTCTTTTTGCTAGAAGATATTAATCATACTTTTTAGATATTTTATTTCTTTTTAGATATTTTGTTTTGGGTTATTACAATACAGATATATAGTAGTGAAGAACATTAACTAGTATATACTAAAAACTTCAGGTTCATGATTTATGATATATTGAGATCTATGGGCTTCTAGCGTAGATCATATTATATAACAAAATATGGGGAGCCTAAATTAACCCTTTGAGGTTATCATGGTATTATTCACTTTAAGAGGAATCTTTAGCAACTAGAACTCATAAAATGTAGTTCTTCCTTGAGGTGTCGATTGTAATAAAATTGAGCTTTATTAAACTCATTATTTTCTTATGCCAAAGAAACATGTGGTGTGCCACAACTTGCAATATTAGCTCAAGGATTGTCCACTTAATGTTAGAACTTCAGGTTCTCAATACTATTTAGATTTTGATCTCCAAGCCAAAATTATACATTCGCATGATATGGACATTCTTAGAACTTCATGTTCATATTTTGGGACTTCAGGCCCTAACTTAATTGTCCATATTCTGAAGGACTTCTGACCTCTCATTTTATTGTTCATCCATGAGTTTAGGGAATTGCAGGTCCCTTGAGGTACATAGCAATGGTGCACCAAAGTGTTACTGTTCATGCATACAACACTAGTCACATGTACGGTATAGTTTAAGTATACAAGTACTATTCATTAATTCATGAATATGGTGCTATTCATCCGTGGAGTACATTTGTTGGTACAGTTACTATTCATGTGTCCGACACTATTCATCCAGACAGTACTGTTATTAAGGATCTTCAGGTCCGATCATTTTTTCACAAATTAGTATTGTACACGTCTGCCAGCTCTCATATTATTTTCATTATCAGGGATCTCCAGGTCCTGATGTAATTGTATAATGAGGTTTGAGGAACTTTAGGTCATGATCTCTTGCATGATAAAAAATTCATCATAATAAAGTTGTATGACTAGAGATTTTTTTATTTATTTACTGAATTATGAATACAATCCCCAAATTTCTCAACAAAAAAAAAGAGTCACCCATCTTCCATATGTGCCTATAAAAAATTAATTATTTTTATTTATTTATTTTGGTTTGCAATTAATTGGTTTGTCATTTTCTCAAAACATGCTACTGAATGTTATATTAATATAACTGGACACAATTCAATAATGCCAAAATCAGATTTATTAAACCCTAACCAACATCACAATACTTCTTCCCCTTTTTCCCTTATCCTCTAGCCACATCACAAAACATCCAAGTTGATAGATAGTGGACGAAGTTGGGTTGTAAACAATATATGATTTAGGTAGAGTTAGTTGCTGCGGGGTTTGGTCTTAAAAAATTCACAAAGGGAAGGGAATTAGCTTTGCCGTCAAGGATGAAGCTGCCCTGGAGAGGGAGATTGGATTTGGATGGTTAATTCGACCAAAAAAAAAAAGACAACTTAATGAGACCCACCTCACACTCTTGCCGTTGAGCCAACCACCAATTGCCACCATCCATGGTTTTCAGCCTCATAACAAAAGGTCATATTGTTTGTATAAAAACAAAAAGTCTTTCCACAATACAAGACATTCACAACTTGGCAAGTTACCCACCCGTTTCCTTTGTTTCATGTTTGACCTCTTCAAAGGACATAAATAATAAACAATTTCAACAAATTTACCATTACGTTTTCCAAAAGTTCATATATTGCTTAAATACTAAGCGAGTTCAAAAGTTCTTAGATACTATAAAGTTAGTGTTAATTTTATGAAAATGAAGAACCTTTGAAGATTATCAAAGATTCTTTGTAATTGTCTAAATACAAATTCTCAAATACAACATTAACTAACTACTCTTAATTCCTCGAACAACAACTCCTTGCAATGACACTTTTAACTTGTAAAGAGGCAATAGAAAAATCTTGTCATGAAAGTGAGGGTAAATTTCTAACATTAAATCCATAATTTATCATAAAAGATATTTAGTAATTTCATTAGGAATTTGGATCTTCTGCTTTGATTTTCTATGTTAGAATTTACATGACCTTTGTCTTAAACGGAGAATGTGGAATTTTCCTCCCAAATATACAGCCAAAGAGACAGCTACTACGTTATCCAGCTCCCAAGTCTTGTCTTCCCAAGTCAATTCTTCGGAAAAAAAAAAAGAAAAAAAAAAAAGAAAAAACTCAAAACCACCACCCATTTCTCAAAATCAAAGTCTTTGTCACAACAAAATTGTAGTACAAAACGTTCTTCCCAAAAATTCCTATTTCGTCTTCTTCGTACTACTCTGTTTCTCTTTCACCCAAGCTCTGTACTACACAAACAACCAAACCCCACCCTCCCAATTTATAACCACACTCTCAAACAAACCCATTAAATCCAATGCCTCTCTCTCCCTTCCTCTCAAACCCACGACAAAAACAACAATAATGGCTCCTCCTCCTCTGCCTCGCCCACTTCTCCTCTGTTTTCTCATCCTCCTCTGCCTCACCATCCCCGCCTTAGCCCACAGCGGCCACCCCAACGACGAAAACAACAATGAACCCGCCACAGACGACATCGAACCAGGTCCAGACCTTCGTTCAAAGCCTCTGATACTGGCCAAGATTTGGTGCCTGATTATAATCTTTGTTGCGACCTTCATACCTGGAGTTTCGCCTTACTTTTTCAAGTGGTCTGAATGGTTCTTGGTTTTGGGTACGCAGTTTGCTGGGGGTGTGTTTCTGGGTACGGCTCTGATGCACTTTCTGAGTGATGCCGACGAGACTTTCAAGGACTTGACGGAAAAAGAGTACCCTTTTGCGTTCATGTTGGCTTGTGGGGGGTTCTTGCTCACCATGCTTGCTGATTGTGTGATTTCGTATGTTTTTGAGAAGAACAAAGGTGTTGGGTCTGCTCCCGATCTTGAGCTGCGAGGTAAGTGTTTGGTTATCAGATTTTTTTTCTGTGGAATTGAATTCTATTTGGTTGTTCATTGAGTGGATTTTGTTGAATATAACCAACAACTGTTTGATGTTTGGAAAAAATAAAACCAACAACTGTCGTGCTACAACTTAGCATTAACTGTCGTCGATGAGATTTGAACTCGCGACCTAGTACAACTTGACATTAACATAGTGGAAAGTGGAGACCGGGTGATATTAGACTTTAGACCAAATGCTCATTGGCTTGGATGTGGGATTTCTTATTTCTGTTCTTTTACTTTTCTTTTGACAGCTTGGGTACATGCTAAAAAGTATAAATTGGCTTTGTCTGGTGTGTGTTTTCTTTCTGAGAATTGTAATTGGGGTTGTTTACCATGGCTAAGTTGTGACATTACATTAAGAAGCAAAACTAGGCTTAAGGTTTAAGTTCTGTGACATTAGAAAAAAAAAATCAACCAAAAAGATGTAAAGGTTTTTGTGACAATCAATTTACACATTTTCTTTGTTACAGGGAGTGCTGAGCAGGAAAAGGGTGGTCAAAATGGCAATGAGGTGAGACATATATAGTTCTCGAATTCTCATATCTACTGGTGGTATCAGGATCTCCATATGTATAGGGCATGTACTTGGTGGTGGTTCTGAGACTAACTGGATACTTGTTTTTGTTTGCCCTGACAGAGCCATAACCACTTCGCGAACGTGGCTGTTGCAAATGTTAGCTCACTTGGGGATAGCATCTTGTTGATTGTAGCATTGTGTTTCCACTCTGTCTTTGAGGGCATTGCAATTGGAGTCGCTGACACTAAAGCCGATGCTTGGAAAGCCTTATGGACAATTTCTCTGCACAAGGTATTTGCAGCCATTGCCATGGGCATTGCTCTCCTTCGAATGATGCCTAACCGCCCCTTCTTATCGTGCGCTGCCTATGCTTTTGCATTCGCTATATCAAGTCCTATTGGAGTGGCAATCGGAATCCTAATAGATGCGACAACCCAAGGAGCTGTGGCAGATTGGATATTCGCGATTTCAATGGGTATAGCATGTGGAGTGTTCATCTATGTAGCAGTAAACCATCTATTGGCGAAAGGTTATAAACCCGAGAAAGCAGTTTCCATCGACAAACCCCATTACAAGTTTTTGGCAGTTTTGTTGGGTGTCGGGATAATAGCCGTCGTGATGATTTGGGACACTTGAAGCCATGCCAAAGATTGTTCCTGCACGATTTGTTAGTCGAATACTGCATTTTGAAGCATAGATAGTAGCAAAGCAAGTGTGATAGATTATAGATACCTGATTTATTTTCTTTGGCATAATGTTTTGCTATCATTAGTTATTAGTTAAAGTTGTAGGGCTCTTTAAAGATCTCCAAGAATGCTTATTTGTAACATAGTCAAATTCCTACGCTGTTTACGCAGCTCATCTTTTCCTTGTATTACTTGTGAGGGTAAATTCCTTTTTTTTTTTTGGCCAAAAGAAAGAAGATTTTGTTGGTGTGAGCCTTGATTTCCTACTGTGATTCACTTTACCTAATTAGAGTAGTTACCTAGTTAGGATTCCTTGTAGTTAGCTAATTACTTTTCCTTGTAGGAAAAATCAACTTGTACTTGTATATATATCATCCTTATGGAGAAATATAAAATATAATTCACAATCATTCAATCTTGTGTTTTAGTTTAAGTTGGTATCAGAGCCGGATAACACTAGTCTCTCAAAACAAAACACAAAAACTAGCCCATAGGCAACATCTACCGTCGATATCAATCAAACAAAAAAAAAATAAAAAATACCATCTGCTGCAAAATATTGGCCGAACCTTTGTCGTCAAAAACCTAGTGCGGCAAAAGACTTCTAAAGCAGCAAATCCATCCAAACTCGTTCTTTGTCCTCCATGGTTTTCGAACATATCCTAGACACCCCAAGCACTGTTGCCAAATCTAGTGCTTCAGAGACCCGCAAAACTCTTGACATGCCACAACCAATAATTCTGCTACCCCGTTCACCATACGGTTGAATCGAAAGAACTATAGCTCTTGGTCGACAATGATGTTACTTCATGTGCTAGGCCAAGGAAAAAGAGGTTATTTGATAAGGAAGGTGGCTGAGGAGGAGAAGGACGCTCCGGGCATTGATTTGCGGTGTATTGAGGACTCCGTTGTTAAAGGATGGTTGATAAAAACCATGGAAACATATTTCGTAGAATTATTCTGGGATCTACCAACCGCTAAAGATGTTTGGGAGAGTGCAGCCCATATGTATTATGATGCGTCTGATGAGTCGTAGATTTATGAATTAAGTTGTAAAGCAACCCGTATTACTCAAGGGGGTAGCATTATTACTTCATACTTTGCTGAGCTCAAGAGCGTTTGGTTGGAACTTAACCGTCGTCATCCAATCAATATGAAGTGCCCTTATGATGTGAAGATTCGACATGATGAGATACAGAAAGACTATTTATGATTTTCTTGCACGTCTAGATGATGAGTTTGATAAAATTCGAGGAGATTTGTTGAGGTTGAGTCCATTGCCCAAATTGGAGGAGTCATTTGCTTTTGTTTGTAAAGAGGCCCAATGCCGAGAGACGATGCTCAAGAAGGATGGAAAGACTGAATCCTCTGCTGTTATAGTTTCTAAAGCCCCTGTTGCTAGTTTTTCTTTTCCCCGTCCAACCTTTGAGGAAAAATAAAATATGCATTGCACTTACTGTAATAGGAACCGTTATATAGAGGCCACTTGTTTTCACAAGAATGGGCTTCAAAATGATTCCTTGAAAGCCAGAAGCAACGAAAGGCTACGCATGTGAAGAAAAAAAAAATGGCGGGAGTGGTGTAGCTACTGTGTTGTGCGGAAGCGTCAACCAACTACGAGTGAAAAATAAATAACAACAGGCAGGAGAAAAATTGAACAAAATAATCAACAAGAACAACACCAAGATTTATACTGGTTCGGCAATTGCCTACATCCAGTTTGGAGACGACGGAGTATTCCACTATAATCAATGAGAGAATACAATAGTGTTTAACCACTCAGAAAACCCAAGCCCCAAATATACCCAAGCTCACACACTCAAGAATATAAAGGGGATACAAATTGAGTACAATTTAGAGAGGGAAAAATAACCAACAGTAGCAACAAAAACTTAGTTGCCCAAACTATTATTTTTCTCTCTCCCAACTTCTTTCTTCTCTCATCAACTCTCGGTGCTTTCCGCTCTTCCATTTTTCCCAAATGCATGTTCCCTTTTATAAGCCAAACATTTGCTCTTCAACCACCCAACGGCAAAAGCAAAACACACAAGTCAAAAGGTAAAAGTAAGCCATCAATGCTAGCCATTAATTTGTCTCCAATTTGTCTGCTAGCCGAAAGCAGTTTTGCTTTTGACTATTTTTGAGCCAATCATCAACAATCTCCACCTTGGCTCAAAACCTCGAAGCAATACTCTCAATGGTCGTCTCCCAATCCCCCATGGGGCAATCAACAAACTTTACAAATGCCAATTAAGTCTAAGCAATGCTTAAACTTGAGCAACGAAACTGGCTTTGTCAACATATCCGCAGGATTCTCAGCGTCCCAATCTTCTGAAGAAGAATATTTCCCTCGTCAATAATCTCACGAACAAAATGGAACCTCACGTCAATGTGTTTTGTACGTGCATGATGAACTTGATTCTTTGCTAAATAAATAGCACTCTGACTGTCACAATGAACATCCACATGGTCTTGTTCAACCCCCAAGTCATCAAGCAATCCTTGAAGCCAGATGGCTTCCTTTATAGCTTCTGTTACCGCCATGTATTCAGCCTCCGTAGTCGACAGAGCAACTGTAGATTGCAGAATCGACCTCCAACTCACTGGACCTCCAGCAATAGTGAATACAAAACCTGTAGTGGACCTACGCTTGTCCAAATCACCTGCGTAATCAGAATCCACATATCCAACAACACATTGACCAGTAACTTTATCATGCTGAAACAATAAACCAACATCCACAGTACCCAGAATATACCGTAGAATCCATTTCACAGCTTGCCAATGCCCTTTTCCTGGATTATGCATATATCTACTGACAATACTAACAGCTTGTGAAATATCAGGCCTCGTACACACCATAGCATACATCAAACTACCAACAGCACTTGCATATGGAATTTGAGCCATGTAATGACTCTCTTCACCAGTTTTAGGAGACATAGAAGCACTAAGTTTGAAATGAGGGGCAAGAGGTGTACTAACCGGTTTTGAATTTTCATTCATCCCGAAACGCTGTAGTACCTTCTTCAAATACTGCTTTTGACACAGACTAATCTTGCCCTTCGCTCTATCTCTTTCAATTTCCATACCCAGTATCTTCCGAGCTTCTCCTAAGTCCTTCATCTCAAATTCATTACTCAGTTGAGTCTTCAACCTTTCAATCTCCACTTTGCTTTTACATGCTATAAGCATATCATCAACATATAAAAGCAGATAGATGAAGGTTCCATCTTGTAGTTTGCGAAAGTATACACAATGGTCATAATGACTTCTTGTGTACTTCTGCCCGATCATAAACCGATCAAATCGCTTATACCATTGTCTTGGAGACTGCTTCAAGCCGTACAATGATTTTTGCAATTTGCAAACCCAATTTTCTTTTCCAGCAACCTTAAAACCTTCTGGCTGAGACATATAAATTTCTTCCTCCAAATCACCATGTAAGAATGCAGTCTTGACATCAAGTTGAGCCAACTCAAGGTCAAACTGTGCAACCAAAGCCAACAAAATACGAATAGAGGAATGTTTTACTACAGGAGAAAATACCTCATTGTAGTCAATGCCTTCCTTCTGAGCATATCCTTTAGCTACTAATCTGGCTTTGAATCTCACATTGTCCTTTCCCAAAGATTCCATCTTCTTGGCATAAACCCATTTGCAACCAATTGCTTTCTTCCCCTTTGGTAACTGAACCAGCTCCCAAGTCTCATTTTTATGAAGAGACTTCATCTCCTCATCCATAGATTTCTTCCACTCCACGCTCTCTGAACTTCTGACAGCTTCTTTGTAGGCGGATGGAATATCATCTTCAATAACGGGAAGTGCATATGCCACAATATCAGTAAATCGAACAGGCTTTCGAATCTCCCTTCTCGATCTTCTGATTGCAATAGAATCTTGTTGCTGTGGAGGCTCTTGGGTAGGTGCCTCCTCTTCATCATCCTCGTCCTCTTCATCAGAATCAACTGTAGGACTAGTGTCTGTAGTATCAGACCTTACTGGAACAACTGGAGTTTTCAGTAACTCCACCTGCTTTGAACTACTCATGGTCTTAGTTGCTTCAATTTCACCTTCATGCTTGTTCTGATTTACCATAGCAGCCTCATCAAAAGTCACATCTCTGCTTACAACAATTTTCTTCTCATCTGGACACCAAAGTCGGTATCCCTTCACGCCAGTGCTAAATCCCATAAATAGAGCCTTCTTTGCTCTTGGATCTAACTTGCTTTCCCTGACATGATAGTAAGCAGGACAACCAAATATGTGTAAATACTTGTAATCAGTACAAGGTTTACCAGACCATACCTCCATGGGCGTTTTGCCCTCATTCGCAGCAGCAGGCAACCGATTAATGAGATGGCTTGCATAAGTAATCGCCTCAGCCCAAAACGCCTTGCCTAAACCAGCATTAGACAACATACACCGAACTTTCTCAAGCAAAGTACGGTTCATGCGCTCTGCCACCCCATTCTGTTGCGGTGTCTCCCTAACCGTGAAGTGCCTCACAATACCCTCATCTTGACAAACTTTCAAGAAAGGATCAGACTTATATTCACCACCATTGTCTGATCTGAGAGTCTTGATCTTTCGACCGCTTTGCGTTTCAATCATCTTTTTCCACTTCAGGAATATCTTCAAGACTTCATCTTTACGCTTCATGGTGTACACCCATATTCTTCTAGAGAAGTCATCAACAAAGGAGACAAAATAATGGCTACCTCCCCAAGATGCATTCTTGGAAGGTCCCCAAACATCAGTGTGAACATAATCTAGAATGCCTTTAGTGTGGTGAATAGCAGTGCCAAATTTCACTCTAGTTTGCTTACCCAGCACACAGTGTTCACAGAATTCCAATTTGCATGCCTTTGCACCTTTCAATAAGCCTTGCTTCACCAATCCTTGCAACGCTTTTTCACCAGCATGCCCAAGACGCATATGCCATAACCTTGTGGTGTCTGTGCTATCTGCGTCAGCAGCTTCGGTGACAGCTGCTCCACCAATAACTGTACTACCCTGCAAGAAATACAAGTTATTTCGTCTTGTACCTTTCATCACCACCAGTGCCCCATGCACAGCTTTAAGAACTCCACCCTCCATGGTGATCTTGAGACCCTTGGATTCCAAAGCGCCCAATGAGATGAGATTCTTCTTCATATCCGGAACATACCGAACATCACTCAATTCTCTGACTGTTCCATCATGCATCTTCAAACAGATTTTGCCTATCCCTTGTGTTTTGCAGGCATTATTATTGCCCATCAAAACAACTCCACCATCCAGCTCCTCGAAGCTAGAAAACCATTCCCGAATGGGACACATATGATAGGTGCAACCTGAATCCAAAATCCACTCAGTTGAGTGACCATCAGCAGATGAACTAGCCAAAGCAAACTCGAAATCTTCATCTCCAGATTTTGCAACATTTGCTTCAGAACCCACTTTCTCCTTCTCCTTGTTCTTCAATTTGGGGCAGTCTTTCTTCCAATGACCCTTTTGGCGACAAAAGGCACATTCATCTTTAGCAGGAAACTTCCCTCGTGACTTTGAACGAGATTTTCCCCGCTTCCCAGATTTTCTTTCCTCTGTTCGACCCCTTGCAACGAGTGCCTCGGTTTGTGAATTTTGAGTCTTCTGTTCCTTTTTACGACACTCATGATTCACCAATGCCGCAGACACCTCATCCAGTTTCACCTCGGATTTTCCATACAACAAAGTAGTTGTCAAATGATCATAATCATCAGGCAATGAATTTAACAAACATAGTGCCTTATCCTCGTCAGGAATTATCACATCAAGGTTTGCTAAATCAGCAAGTATTTTATTATAATCATTGAGGTGTTCATGCATAGAAATACCTGAACGATATTGAAATCGGAAGAGTCGTTTCTTCAAGAAGAGCCGATTTTCTGCGCTCTTGGTCATATACTTCTCCTCCAATTTCATCCATAACTTCTTAGCAGAAGTTTCCTTCATATACGGGTATTTCAACTCCTTATCAAGGAACGATCGAATAGTGGCACAAGCATGGAGATTAATTCGAGTCCACTGCTTGTCATCAATATCTTCTGGTTTATCCTCCAGAACCATATCCAACTCTTGTTGATACAACACATCCATAACTTCACATTGCCACATACCAAAATTATTGGAGCCATTAAATTTATCAACCTCTAACCTTGTACTGGCAATTGGATGTCTATTGGATGTAGGTGCCGACGAAGACGATGTCGATTCCTTCTCCTTTAAAATTTCAACTTTTTCTCCAGCCATCAAATCTGCCCGGCACTATTCACTGCTACTGTAGCACAGCACTATTCACGGGGGCACTGTAGCACCGACACTATTCACGTGCACTATTCACCCGTCACTGTAGCACCGACAGATTTTTCACTCCCACGAAACCCCAGTCGAAAAACTGGAGCTCTGATACCACTTGTTGTGCGGAAGCGTCAACCAACTGCGAGTGAAAAATAAATAACAACAGGCAGGAGAAAAATTGAACAAAATAATCAACAAGAACAACACCAAGATTTATACTGGTTCGGCAATTGCCTACATCCAGTTTGGAGACGACGGAGTATTCCACTATAATCAATGAGAGAATACAATAGTGTTTAACCACTCAGAAAACCCAAGCCCCAAATATACCCAAGCTCACACACTCAAGAATATAAAGGGGATACAAATTGAGTACAATTTAGAGAGGGAAAAATAACCAACAGTAGCAACAAAAACTTAGTTGCCCAAACTATTATTTTTCTCTCTCCCAACTTCTTTCTTCTCTCATCAACTCTCGGTGCTTTCCGCTCTTCCATTTTTCCCAAATGCATGTTCCCTTTTATAAGCCAAACATTTGCTCTTCAACCACCCAACGGCAAAAGCAAAACACACAAGTCAAAAGGTAAAAGTAAGCTATCAATGCTAGCCATTAATTTGTCTCCAATTTGTCTGCTAGCCGAAAGCAGTTTTGCTTTTGACTATTTTTGAGCCAATCATCAACATACTGTAGCCACAATTGGCCAGCCTTCCGTAGGTCCAGTCGCCGACGCTACCTCAGGTTTGCTTACCTCGTCCACATCTGCTTCTTACCTTAACGATTATTTTACTATTCTCTCTCAGTTATCCGTTCTAGAAACTGTTGACTGCGAAGGTAATTAGGGTAAATCATTGGTGCTTTTCAACCAGCAAGTTACAAGTTGGATTATCGATTCAGGTGTTACTGATCATATGACCTATGATAAATCTTTTTTCCATTCTATGACTGCTTCTACCAAAACAAGTGTGGTTACTGTCAATAGAGAATCTAACTCAATCACTGGGGCTGGTTCTATTACTCTTACTTCTACACTCTCTTTACATAAAACTTTGCTTGTTCCTACTTTGTCCCATAATTTATTATATGTTGGGCAAGTTACTGAACAGTTAGATTGCTGCGTGCTCATGTTCTCCTCCTTTTGTTTGCTTCAAGATGTTCAGACTAGGGAGATCGTTGGTCATGGTACTAAGAGAGGGGACTTTACTACGTGAATGATATTGCACCAGGTCGTGTTCATATGGTTCGGGGTGTCGTCAATGAGAAGCATAAAAAGGTTTAGTTATGGCATCTGTGGTTGGGCCATGTTTACTTTGTTATTTGCAATTTTTGATTCCATCTTTATTTAGTGGAGTATAAATTTTTGATTTTTAGTGTGAGACCTGTATTCAAGCTCCACAAAGCACTATATGGCCTCAAAAAAGCACCTCGTGCTTGGTTCTATCATATCAGTACCTTCCTTCTCTCTATGGGTTTTTCACAAAGCCAAACTGAGACTTCATTATTTATTTTTCAACAAGCCTCCCATTATCTTTCTTCTTCTATATGTCGACGACATTGTGGTAACTGGCAGTGATTTCACCCATACCTAGCAATTCATTTCGCTTTTAGGTGGCCACTTTGACATCAAAGACCTTGGTCTGCTCAACTATTTCTTGGGTTTATAAGTTCTTCATAAGGACAGTAGTCTCCACATCAATCAACTCAAATATGCACATGATCTTTTACAGAAAGTCAATCTTCTCAACTCCAAACTCGCATCTACCCTATTAGTTGCCAAGGTTGTCCTCTCTGTCTCTGATGGTGCTATCATCTCCAACCCAACCAAGTATTGTGAGCTTGTTGGTAGTTTACAGTGTCTCACTCTTACTCGTTGACATATCTTTTGTTGTAAACACCGTTGCTCAGTTCATGAGTGCTCCTCGTATCTCTCACCTCAAATGGATACTTCGATACATCAAGGGCACTATTGATCTCAGCCTCACCTTCACTCCCCAAACTGCCGCAGCTCGTCTCTCCGCCTACTCCGATGCAGATTGGGCTGGGTGTCCTGATTCTCATTGGTCAACCATTGGCTATGTGATTACTCTTGGAACCAACCTCATCTCCTAGTGTTCCAAGAAACAACCCACTGTCTCGCGCTTTAGTACAAAATCAGAATATCATGCCCGCATACTGCGACGTCCAGTTTGCACGGGGTGGGGGGGGGGGGGGGGGGGGGGGAGGGGGGTGTAGTGGGGAGGTAGGAGAGGGGGATGAAGCTTTCTTTTCCTAGAACACACGGAAGTCAACTTCACAATCTCCTCATAGCAATTAGCTTTCTTGTGGTAAATCGGATGGTATTCATGTCTATATTATTTCCGACCTTAAGTAAACTTTCTATATTTCTATAAATAAGGACTTTGTGTAATTTATTTAATACAAGGAAATATATTCTCTAAAGTATTCCTAAGTGCTAATCTGCCAACCACACATGCTTGTTCTTCAAAACATATGCATTACTCATGTGTAATGGGACCAAAGTAGGACATCACCTTGATATAAATTATTGGCCTAATCGTAGCGGCTTAAGCTCTTCGATATTCTCCACTTCTTAATTTGTTGGTTAGCAGGGTGATGCTACTACACCTATATGTTTCTTTTGCTTGTGAGTGAGGCTATTTTTAAAAAGACATATATCGTTTCCTATTTTTATTTTAGTACATATTGTCAGTGGATCCTTCACTAACATAATAATAAATTTGGCACTTTTTTCTAAAAGGAATTGATATTGGATTCCAATTGCATTATAAATTTGTTTCATTTGTTGGATCAACCTTGAGTTGTTTAGTCAAAAAAGAAGAGAGCATCTACAAAAGAATCTGTCAACAAACAATACAGAGCAATCAAAGACCAGAATTTGAATATTTTAAAAGAAATGATAAGAATAAATATTACTATAGAAACAAAGCCCATGTTATATGGTCATGCAGAAATGAGAAACCAAATCTGGAATCCCATCAGCAATGGCAGAAGTAGCAAAGAAGTACTTCCTGCTGCTCCTGCTTCCATGATGTTTTTAAGCTTCACTTCTATCAGACTCCTTGGCCACCACAACCCATATTTCATTAAATTTTAATACCATTTTTCCTTTTCTCTTTTCTTTTTATTTCAGGTATGCAGTTGTTACAGGTTCAAATCAGGGGATTGGATTTGGAACAGTCAGGAAGTTGGCTTCAAATGGGATCATGGTGGTGTTAACTGCTTTAGATGACAAAATGGGTCTTGAAGCTATTGAAAATTTGAAAGAGTGTGGCCTTTCTGACCTGGTGGTTTTTCATCAACTTGATGTAACAAACACTGCTAGCATTGCTTCCCTTGCAGATTTTGTCAAAACCCAATTTGGGAAACTAGATATCTTGGTATGATAAGAAACCATACATGATCAACTTCTCTATCTCTCTGTTCATGCTCATGTTAAAAAAATTACTTACTGGTAAGCTTTAACTTAATCTATAGGTAAATAATGCAGGGGTTAGTGGAACCATTGTGGACCCTGAAGCTATGAGAGCTGCTGCAGCTGCAGGTATTGGTAAGGTAAGTTTTCCTTTAGCATCTTAAAGATTCCAAATTATACGTGGATTTGATTAAAACTTCTCATATATAAAATTTCAAATACAAGTATTTGATTTGAAAAATGCACTAGCTAAATGCAATCTTTCTTTTCTTTGATGCAGGATGGTGTGGGAGTCAATTGGAGTGAAATAATGACTCAAACGTATGAGTTAGCTGAAGTATGTGTGAAAACAAACTACTATGGTGCCAAGAAAATGACCAAAGCACTCCTTCCTCTCCTTCAGCTATCTGATTCACCAAGAGTTGTTGTCAGTCTTTCTTCCAGCATGGGATCGTTAAAGGTACGAAGAATTTTCATATTTTTGGCATCTCATCAGGTTGTTGTTTCAATTTTCACCTCTTGAGCCCTTTGTTTCTTGTTGTATTTGAGTCCAGTTGTCGTCAAGAGGTTTCCTTTTTCAAATGAAAATGTTTTTCATATGCATTTTCTCATTATGAGAAAACTTAAAAAAAATTCTCCTGCTATGCATGTTTGTTTCAGCACATACCAAATGAATGGGCCAAAGAGGTGTTAAGTGATGCTGAGAAACTTACAGAAGAGAGAATAGATGATGTTTTGAATGAGTTTCTCAAAGACTTCGAAGAAGATATTCTAGAAACCAAAGGCTGGCCTACTTCCCTCTCTGCCTATATACTCTCGAAAGCAGCCGTGAACGCGTTCACTAGAATGATGGCCAGGAAGCACCCAAACATCTGCATCAATAGTGTAGATCCTGGATTTGTCAAAACAGATATGAACTTCAATACTGGCATGTTAACCATTGATGAAGGTGCTGAGAGTGTTGTGAGGTTAGCTGTGGTTCCAAATGGCAGCCATTCTGGCCTCTACTTCTATTTACAAGAAGTCTCACCCTTTTGAGCATAACAAACCCTTTTCAATTTCATGAAATAATTATCCTCTTTTTATTTTAAATTGTCATACTCAGATATCTTGGTGTGGTGTAACAACAATTTCTCAAACTCTTGTGTCTCTCCGCTTATATCCAGATATTGGAGAAAACTTTGCCCTTAATCTGTATTTCTTCAATTCCTTGATCAAGGGGCGTGATTGTATTTTTTTTCTGGAACTTCTACTAACCCTTAACCATTTTGTTTTCTTGGCTTAATAGGAATTTTCTAGTGATGACAGCCCAACTAAGTTTTTGCACAAATACCACCTAGAAAAAAAAAAAAATTGCCAATGTCACACCTAGACTTTGCATTGGGTAACAACGTGTCACCTCTAAGTTCTAACGGATTCCATCTATTTTTCCGTCAAAATTGAACATATGACGTGCACATGTGAGGGTATTTTGTGATACACAAAACACACAACATAAAGAAGTCATATGGGATAGGCAAGCCTGTGACTTGGTTTTTGGCATGTAAAAGAGCAAAGCCTGTGACATTTGAGGCCTATTGGAGGTTCTCTCATTGATTGCAGTTTCACATTCCCCATATGACCCACCAACTCTTCTCCTTTTGATTCATGGATGGAAAGCTCTGCCGAATTGGGTTGGTTCTCAAACCTAGCTTTTAGAAATTGGAACAAAATTAGTTGCATACATTGTTAACCACATTGCTCTTAGGAGAAAAACTTGTATGGAGCACATGTTTCTTTGATTTGAGATTAGATCAATACACGACTTACTTGCAAGTAAGTTTCACTGGGTAAACTTGAGAGATATGATCTTCTACTCGTATGGATTCCGCGATTTGCTCCATTGCTTTGTGTAAAAATATCAATTAGGCTAAAGAGCCAGTCCAAAGCGTGAAAAATTGGAATCAAACCGGATCTAAACCGGTCCAGATTGATTTAGTTTTCTTTGACATTTTAATTAAAATTCGAACCAAATTAGATCAAATGAACAATACTGATTCCAATTCTGATTTTTCTCGAGAATCGAGCCGAATCAGACCATGCTCAGGCCTAAGCTTTCCTTGTAGAACTAGCCAAGCGGCTGACATTACATCTAACAAATAGTGGCTGACATTACATCAAACAAATAGTATAATTTCACGGGGCCTTAGAACAAATGAAACATTCTCATTTCTCAGCCAAGAAATTGTGGGACCCAGAAATTGTTTTGGGGTCTCAAAAACAGTATGGGCCCAAACTTGTCTCTTCCGTCAGTCTCAAAGGAGGCCCATAAATTGCCTGGTATATTTCACAAGCCCAATAAAATTTTACAGGAAGAGGGAAAGAAACTTTGATTCAAGGAAGAAATTACCCTCTCATGAGTGAGGAGAAAGAACAAAACTTAACCAAAACGGATGGTTCAAACTTCAAACTTCAAAAGAAAAAAAGAAAGAAAAACGTAAAAGTAACTAATATTTTTATTCCGGTCATGAAAGTAATAATAAGTTAATAACTAGGTAAACAATGCAGGAATTATTGGAACCATATTATGAATACAAAATTTTATTAGCTGCATTCAAAACAATTTCCTTGTTTGAGGTGAGCTTAGAGGCTTAGGCTTTCTGGGAACACAACCCTTGTACGATTTTTTTGTATCTTATAGTGTAGGAAAGTAATGACGCAAAACTTGCAAGAGGGTTTTACATGTCTTTTCCTAATAAACTGAATGCAGAAGGTTGAAGAAATCGATTGGCGTGAAGTATCAACAACACCAAACTACGAATTAGCAGAAGAATGCCTGAAAACAAACCACAATACTGGCATCTTAACAGTCGGTGCTTCTCCCCGGACGGCGGTTCTACCGGCCTCTACTTTCTCCGTCAAGAAGTGACACCTTTTTGAATATTTAGAGTATATGTACAATGTAACATAGGAATAATGATCGTCCAGAGTTTATGTACAATGTGACATAAAAAAATTGAGGGAATTATAAAGGGGGAGGGGCATGTGAGTGATCACCTTCCCTAGAGATTTCATATAATGATTCTGCAGTATAAAATGAATTTTGGAAATCGCTGCAGTTTCTTAAATTCATGAAATAGAGAACACATTTTGCTTGAATTTTTATTTATTATTTCAAGTTGATATATGGAAAGATTGGAAGTTCTGTACTCTGAGAAATATATTTAAATAGGTTAGGAAACTTTATGGGTATAAAAGAAACCATTTTCAACATTTGTTTATTTCAAACCAAGCAAACTATCTTTTGTCAAAAGCTATAAAATTTTAAAAAAGGCTTATTATCACAAAACGTCCTTAAGATTTACGAAACTATCAGATTGCATCCTCAATATTTTTTTTTGGTCATTCGTGGTCCTCAAGGTTAGTATGCATGATCACAAATGGTCTATGTCGTTAGGTTCTGTCAAAAACTCCATACTGACGTGGCATATATATATATATATATATATATATATCACAAAACATTCTTGAGGTTCACACACCTATCACAAATGGTCCTTAAGAAATTTTTTTATTTTTAAAATTTAAAATTCATAAAATTTTTGTTTTCTTTTTAAAATTTTATGAATTATAATTATTTTAAAATATATATTAAATTTTAAATACATGTGGGCTCTATATATATGCCACATCAGCAAACTAATGAAGTTTTTAAAAAATAATTTAAAATTCATAAAATTTAAAAATGAAAAAAAAAACTAAAGATTAAAATCCTTTCATAAATGGTCCTCAAGATTAAAATCCTTCCATAAATGGTTTTTTCATTTATAAATAATTTTAAAAAGAAAACTAAAATTTTATGAATTTTAATTTTTTAAAAAATAATTCGTAGGGATCATTTGTGATAAGTGTGTAAACCTTAAGGATGTTTTGTGATATATATATATATATATATCATGTCAGCAAACTAACAGAGTTTTTGACAGAACCTTTGTGATTGCACATACTAACTTTAAGGACCATAAGTGACCAAAAAAAATATTAAGAATGCAATCTAATAATTTCATAAATCTTAGGGACGTTTTGTGATAATAAGCACAAAAAAAAAAAAAAAAAAAAAAAGACACTCAAAGGCCCAGAAACTAAACCAAAACGAATGGGTGAAACTTGAAACTTCAAATGTCAAAAGCAAAAAGAAACTCAAAGACTAACTGAGAGATATGACCACATTGCATTCACCAATACGACATTATTGCGTGTGAGCCCCAAGCAAAATATCAAGTATAAATAATGGTTGGACAAAAGCAAAAAGAAACTCAAAAACTAAATGAGATATGACCTCATTGCACTGACCAATATGACTTTGAGCGTGAGCCCCGAGTAAAATATCAAATATAAATAATGGTTCTCTGTCTGAGGCCTAGAAATAAGCCACAAATAACAATGGCAGAAACAACAAAGAGGTAGTGCCTTGTTCTTCTATATACATATATTTTTTTTTGGAAAGATTTCTTATTATCTTTCAAAATTGGGTTTCTTTTTTTCTTTTTTCAGGTATGCAGTTGTCACAGGGGCTAATAAAGGGGTTGGATTTGGCACGGTTAAGCAGTTGGCTTCAAATGGGGTCACTGTGGTGTTAACTGCTAGAGATGAGAAGAGGGGTCTTGAAGCTGTTGATAAATTGAAAGAGTTTGACCTCTCTGACCTTGTGGTTTTCCATCAGCTTGATGTTACAGATCCTTCTAGCATTACTTCCTTGGCAGATTTTGTCAAAACCCAATTTGGGAAACTTGATATCTTGGTATATCTTGAAATTTAAGTTGATTTGTTACTGCTTATAGCAATAAAGCACAATATTTATTTCAATTTTATATATGTATACATATTATCTAATTATCTACTGATGATACTTGCTTTGATTTATATTTTAAGTTGAGATAAACATAAAAAGATGAAATATTTGGAACTGTTGTACTGTGTAGGTAAACAATGCAGCAATTGCTGGAAGCCAAGTAAATCCTGAAGATTTTAGATCAGCTGTAAGTGGTAAGGTAAGGTTCAGTGTTATATATCATATATATCTTCATCATTAAGTCAAATTGGATGCTGCTTCTTGTTGTTCATGTTTTGCAATTCAATGCTGTGCTTCTAATAGGAAAACCATGCCTGTTCTTAATAATCCAATTATTAATCAGTGAAAACTATTCCTGTTTGAGGTGAGGTTAGGGGCTTAGGCAATGAAATTTTCTAGGAATACAATCCTTGTACAAATTTCATTCTCTTATGACTTATGAGTTAGGAAAGTAATGATGCAAAACTTTCATGAGGATTAACTTTCTTCTACTGGATGCAGAAGCCTGAAGAAATCCGTTGGAGGGAAATACCGACGATACCGAACTACAAGTTAGCAGAAGAAAGCCTGAAAACAAACTACTATGGTACCAAAGGAGTGACTGAAGCACTTTTACCCCTCCTCCAGCTATCTGATTCACCAAGAATCGTTAATGTTTCTACTGGTGTTTCTAAGCTTATGGTATGAGAAACTTCAAATTTATGTTTCTCTTTTTACATTCTCCTAACAAGATCATGTTTCCACTTATTAGTTGTTAATGAAGTTTTATGTTCCTGTTTTGAAATCAACTCAAAAGACTCTCCTGTTTTTTATGTTGCTTCAGAATTTTCCAAATGGATGGGCTAAAGAGGTACTAAGTGATGCCGAGAGCCTTACGGAAGAGAGAATAGATGCAGTGTTGGCTGAGCATTTAGAAGACCTTAAACAAGGTTTGGTAGAAAACAAAAGCTGGCCAACTATCTTCCCGCCATATACAGTCTCAAAAGCAGCTGTGAATGCATACACTAGAATTCTGGCCAAGAAGTACCCAACCTTCTACATCAATTGTGTGAGCCCTGGATTTGTCAACACAGATATAACCTTCAATACTGGAACCTTAACCATCGAAGAAGGTGCTGAAAGTCTTGTCTGGTTGGCGCTGCTCCCCAATGGCGGTCCTACTGGCCACTTCTTTTCTCGCAAAGAAGCGACACCTTTTTGAATATTTATGATAATCACGGAGGTTTTTCATATTTCATGAACAATGATCATCGAGAGTTCATGTACAATAATGTAACAGATGAAGTTGAGAGACTTATGTTTTATAGGTATGCGTGAGGATCACCTTCCCATTATAATGTATAAGTCAATGTCATTGCTACAATTTGAGGTTTCGGTGATAGACTCTGTTGCAATTTTCTGCAGATGAAATCCTTGTACAATTTTCGTTCTTGTATAAGTTAGGAAAGTAATGTTGATTTCATGGACCAATATGGAATCACTAGATCAGATATACTTGTTATATCTTGATCATCACATTCAAGTATACTACATCCTAATTATTTAGCCTCAACAATTGAGAACCACCTTCACAATAATCAGAAGGGTTTTAAGTTTACTGTGAACTTAACTTTGTGCATAATGCTCTTGTAGCACTCTTGCCTCCCGGTTAATTATAAATTTGGTTTGACTTTCTTGGTGCTCCACTTGAATTCATATGTTTCTACCTTTATTTCCACTTGGGCATTTTCTTGTTAGTTTGTTTTTCTGCTTTCGGGTTGCGCAATGCTGCAGGTTTTAAAACTGTATAAAATATATAGATAGTTCTAAAAAGGCATAAGAAAGACAATATTATTTACATACATGTGGAAATCTAAATTATGATACGTTGGCAAGTTTAAGTTACAAAAAATAGATTGATAACATGTTGTACATGCCAAGCAATGTGCAAAAAACTATTACAGCCTACAAAGGATAGATAAATAACATGTTTTATATGCCAAGCAGTGTGTGAAAAACTATTAATGACAGGACCCGATCCTAATTCCACTTTGGAATTCGAGTCGGACCCTGTGCGTGTCCGACACCTGGAGAATGTCGGGCACAAATGACCTTTTTACCCTTCCAGTTACAACTAAGATTTAAAATTTTCCTGGACTCCTACCGAAAATTCGGCAGAGTCTCCCCTGTAATTTGTCCAAACCCAAAAAATTTTCACCTGTCAAACGAGCAAAAATTTACACCCAACTGCCAGAATAAGTAAACAAAACATCCAACAGTTCTGGTTTCCAACTATAACCAGATATCAGAGCAGTTACTAATATTTACAAGAAATTAAGTGTTTTACAGCAAAATCCTACATTTCGTGGGTGGCGCGGGAACTAGGAGAGGCCCGGTGGTGGATTCCTGTGCACGTCTACTGCCTGGGGGCGCAAAACATTTGAAAGTGTGAGTGGACAAAATAAGGTTCCAGAAAACAATTTGTGAACATAATAACCCCCACTGTAAAAATAATAGTCATGTAAAGCTGAATATGTAAACTGCACTTGAATTATGCTAAATTCAAAGCATTCACACATATATATATATATATTACAGATATAAAACATGTTCAATCTCGAGAAAACTCGCATAAAATCACTGTAATCAATATTCGCATAAAAGCACTGAAATCCCTTTAAAACTACCACCTAGGTGAAACCCTGTAATTCCGTCAATTCCCCTGGCAGGTCTCGGCGACACACAGTCTATCTGAGCCGCAAACTGGCAGGATTCAGGGGACCACAGTCAGCCTGATCCGCTGGCAGGTCTCGGTGACGCAAAGTCAACTCGAGCCGCAACTGGCAGACCTCGGTGACGCAAAGTCAACTCGAGTGCGTCACCTCGAGCCGCAACTGGCAAGATTCAGGGGACCATAGTCAGCCTGATCCGCAATCCTGGCAGACCTCGGCGACACCAAGTCAAACCGAGCTGCAATCCTGGCAGACCTCGGCGACACCAAGTCCAACGGCGTCCCCGAAACTCGTGAGGCAAATGTCAAGTGTATTGACAAAACTGAAAATAAACTGGATGATTGTAGACAGCGGCATAACTGAGGGTAATAACTGTAGCTGGGTACTCACAGTGGTTTAAAATAAAATATCTTTGAAAAGTCTGGTAAATAACTGTATTTTGGCAAATCTGAACTATGCTGCTATTTTATCCGATATAAAGCTCAAATTCCGTTTTCTATACTTTTTAGCATATTCAACTGAGCAGCACACAAAAATAAAGATATTTCACTTCATAGTTCATGCTAAGAAAAACATATTCAATCAAACTTATTCAAGATCAAATAATGAAATTCATTATATAAAATCATTTATAAAAGAAAAGTCCACTCACTTCTGGTTCGAGCTAGCTGGACCTCTTGAAGGCCCCTCCTGCGGGTCGGTCTGGCCTCGGGTGCCTTACTCGACAGATTTGGAGGAGAATTGAAGGAGAACCAGAGGTTTGAAAATCGGACAAAACCGGGCGAATTTCTTCTTTTTTCGGCCAGCTCCTGTCGGCTCGTGGGCGGAGATCGGTCGGGATGTGACGGCGAGGTCGAGGCGGTCCCGTCGGTACCGGCACCGTGGCTCGGGGTGGCCGGTGGCGGCGGCTGGAGCGAACGGAAGGGGAGGCTCGCGCCCGGGAGGGAGGAGAGAGAGAGAGAGAGAGGAGAGAGAAACTGAGGGGGAAGAGAGAGAGAATGGATAAAAATATGATTTTTTTGTCCAAATTACCGTTTTACCCTTCCCTGTATTTTGACCGTATTTTCTTCGTTACAACTCCGATTCGAGTCCACTCCATGTCTACGGACTCGTTTCGTCGTGCTCTACGCAACGGTGTAAGTGGAATTGTCAAATTCCTTCTTGGTCAAAAAGTCAACTTTTCCCAATTAAATATGGTGAGGGCAAAATTGTCTTTCTTCCAGAATAAATTAATAATTAATTTAGGATTTTTGTTTTAGGTTATTACAATCTACCCCCCTTAAAGAAAATTTCGCCTCGAAATTTACATACCTGTTACTCGAAGAGGTAAGGGTACTGTTCCCGCATTTGGTCCTCGGGTTCCCATGTGGCCTCTTCCACAGTATGGGTCCTCCATAAGACCTTCACAAGTGGGATCTCCCTCGAATGCAAAACTTGCATCTTCCGGTCTAAAATTTGAACTGGTTGCTCGACATAAGTCAAATCTTCTTGTAATTCTATTGGTTGTTCCTCCAATACATGAGAAGGATCAGAAATGTATTTCTGGAGCATCGAGACATGAAACACATCGTGCAACCGAGAAAGATCTGAAGGCAAGGCAAGTCTGTAAGCTACTGGGCCTACACGCTCCACAATCTCATAAGGTCCAATATAGCGAGGACTTAGTTTTCCTCGCCTCCTAAATCTTACTACGCCCTTCCAAGGCGATAACTTCAGGAACACCCAGTCTCCAACCTCAAACTGTAGGTCTTTTCTTCTGTTATCTGCATAACTCTTTTGTCTGTCCTGGGCCGTTTTCAGTCTTTCTCGGATTATCTCCACCTGTTCCTTCGTCCGTTCGACGTCATCTGCCCCTTCCAAACGGTTCTCACCTACTTCATCCCAATAAAATGGAGTTCTACACTGTTTCCCATACAAGGCATCAAATGGGGACATTCTGATACTCGCCTGGTAACTGTTATTATATGCAAACTCCATAAGTGGCAATTTCTCGTGCCAGTCCTCCCGAAAATGTAATGCACAAGCTCTCAACATATCTTCCAAAGTCTGAATCGTCCTCTCAGACTGACCGTCTGTCTGAGGATAAAAAGCAGTGTTGAACTGTAACTGGGTTCCAAAAGCTTCATGCAACTTCATCCAAGATCGGGAGGTAAATCGTGGATCTCTATCCGAAGTAATAGAGACTGGCACCCCATGAAGCCTTACTATCTCATCTATGAAGAGCTTAGCCAACTTATTTAATGTATAGTTTGCTCTTACCGGTAAGAAATGAGCAGACTTCGTGAGTCGATCCGCAATCACCCAAACTCCATCATGCTTATTCCGTGTTCGAGGAAGCTTAAACACGAAATCCATAGTCAGATGTTCCCACTTCCACTCAGGAATTGGAAGTGGTTGCAACAGCCCAGAAGGTT
Organism: Prunus dulcis; assembly: GCF_902201215.1. Lineage (NCBI taxonomy): Eukaryota > Viridiplantae > Streptophyta > Magnoliopsida > Rosales > Rosaceae > Prunus > Prunus dulcis. The sequence continues at coordinate 16,237,123 of NC_047653.1, read as the reverse complement.
TCTGTCGTTCTGCTTTCGCCTGTTGACAAATCAAGCACTTTCTGACATATTCTGCTATCTCCTTCTTCATGAAAGGCCACCAGTAGTGTTCCCTCAAGGTATGGTACATTTTAGTACTCCCAGGGTGCATGGCAAAAGCAGAGCTGTGGGCCTCTTCAAGAATTTCCCTCTTTAGAGCTTCATCATGAGGAACATACAATCTGGTACCCACCATCAGAGCTCCATTGTTCCTCACTGAACAATCCGTTCTATCACCACTCTCCACTTCTGCTCGTAGTGTGCAAATCAAAGGATCCTCTACTTGAGCTGCTATTATTCGTTCCACCAACACTGGTCTCACCGGATGAGTAGCTAACAATGCTCCCTGCTCATCCACACCCAGCTCAACTCTGAGCTTCCTCAGGTCGATCATCAATGGTACATATCTCCCTCGGAAATAAGCTATTGAGCCAGAAGATTTCCTGCTGAGTGCATCAGCTACCACATTAGCTCTCCCCGGATGGTGCTCAATGGTACAATCATAATCCTTGATCAACTCTAGTCATCTTCTCTGCCTTAGATTCAGCTCCTTCTGAATGAATAAATACTTCAAGCTCTTGTGATCTATAAAAATCTGACATGTGGCCCCGTACAGGTAGTGCCTCCAAATCTTCAAAGCAAATACCACTGCTGCTAACTCCAAATCATGAACAGGGTAATTCATCTCATGCTTCTTTAGCTGTCTGGAAGCATAAGCAATCACCCGACCATGCTGCATCAGTACAAATCCAAGTCCCTGTTGGGAGGCATCACTGTAGATAACAAAGTTGCCACTATCATCTAGAAGCATTAACACTGGAGCAGTGGTTAACCTGGTTTTGAGTTCATTGAAGCTCTTTTCACACTCATTTGACCATTCAAACTTAACTCCTTTTCTTGTCAAACGAGTGAGAGGCGCCACTATAGTAGAAAAGCCTTCCACAAAGCGACGATAATAACCAGCTAATCCAAGAAAACTCCGTACCTCAGTAACGTTGGTTGGTTGTGGCCAATTCACTACTGCCTCGATCTTCTAGGGATCAACATAGACACCTTCTGCAGAGATAACATGCCCCAAGAAATTAACTCTATCCAGCCAGAATTGGCACTTACTGAATTTAGCAAACAATTTCTTCCTTCTCAGAGTCTTCAGCACCAGTTCCAAATGCTTCGTGTGCGCCTTCTGACTTTTGGAATACACCAGAATATCATCTATGAATACGATCACGAAGCGATCCAACTAACGTCGGAACACTCTGTTCATCAGATCCATAAACGCAGCTGGTGCATTTGTCAATCAAAATGGCATCACCAAGAACTCATAGTGTCCATACCTCGTTCGGAAAGCTGTCTTAGGCACATCTTCTTCTTTAATCCGTAACTGATGGTACCCAGATCTCAAATCAATCTTGGAAAATACTTTAGCACCCCTCAACTGGTCAAATAAATCATCAA
>NC_047653.1:16191679-16235640 GCF_902201215.1 Prunus dulcis | reverse complement strand
ATAATAAGCACAAAAAAAGACGCTCAAAGACCCAGAAACTAAACCAAAACGAATGGGTGAAACTTGAAACTTCAAATGTCAAAAGCAAAAAGAAACTCAAAGACTAACTGAGAGATTGCATTCACCAATATGACTTTGCGTGTGAGCCCCAAGTAAAATATCAAGTATAAATAATGGTTGGACAAAAGCAAAAAGAAACTCAAAAACTAAATGAGATATGACCTCATTGCATTGACCAATATGACTTTGAGCGTGAGCCCCAAGTAAAATATCAAATATAAATAATGGTTCTCTGTCTGAGGCCTAGAAATAAGCCACAAATAACAATGGCAGAAACAACAAAGAGGTAGTGCCTGGTTCATCTATATACATTTTTTTTTTTGGAAAGATTTCTTATTATCTTTCAAAATTGGGTTTCTTTTTTTCTTTTTTCAGGTATGCAGTTGTCACAGGGGCTAATAAAGGGGTTGGATTTGGCACAGTTAAGCAGTTGGCTTCAAATGGGGTCACTGTGGTGTTAACTGCTAGAGATGAGAAGAGGGGTCTTGAAGCTGTTGATAAATTGAAAGAGTTTGACCTCTCTGACCTTGTGGTTTTCCATCAGCTTGATGTTACAGATCCTTCTAGCATTACTTCCTTGGCAGATTTTGTCAAAACCCAATTTGGGAAACTTGATATCTTGGTATATCTTGAAATTTAAGTTGATTTGTTACTGCTTATAGCAATAAAGCACAATATTTATTTCAATTTTATATATGTATACATATTATCTAATTATCTACTGATGATACTTGCTTTGATTTATATTTTAAGTTGAGATAAACATAAAAAGATGAAATATTTGGAACTGTTGTACTGTGTAGGTAAACAATGCAGCAATTGCTGGAAGCCAAGTAAATCCTGAAGATTTTAGATCAGCTGTAAGTGGTAAGGTAAGGTTCAGTGTTATATATCATATATATCTTCATCATTAAGTCAAATTGGATGCTGCTTCTTGTTGTTCATGTTTTGCAATTCAATGCTGTGCTTCTAATAGGAAAACCATGCCTGTTCTTAATAATCCAATTATTAATCAGTGAAAACTATTCCTGTTTGAGGTGAGGTTAGGGGCTTAGGCAATGAAATTTTCTAGGAATACAATCCTTGTACAAATTTCATTCTCTTATGACTTATGAGTTAGGAAAGTAATGATGCAAAACTTTCATGAGGATTAACTTTCTTCTACTGGATGCAGAAGCCTGAAGAAATCCGTTGGAGGGAAATACCGACGATACCGAACTACAAGTTAGCAGAAGAAAGCCTGAAAACAAACTACTATGGTACCAAAGGAGTGACTGAAGCACTTTTACCCCTCCTCCAGCTATCTGATTCACCAAGAATCGTTAATGTTTCTACTGGTGTTTCTAAGCTTATGGTATGAGAAACTTCAAATTTATGTTTCTCTTTTTACATTCTCCTAACAAGATCATGTTTCCACTTATTAGTTGTTAATGAAGTTTTATGTTCCTGTTTTGAAATCAACTCAAAAGACTCTCCTGTTTTTTATGTTGCTTCAGAATTTTCCAAATGGATGGGCTAAAGAGGTACTAAGTGATGCCGAGAGCCTTACGGAAGAGAGAATAGATGCAGTGTTGGCTGAGCATTTAGAAGACCTTAAACAAGGTTTGGTAGAAAACAAAAGCTGGCCAACTATCTTCCCGCCATATACAGTCTCAAAAGCAGCTGTGAATGCATACACTAGAATTCTGGCCAAGAAGTACCCAACCTTCTACATCAATTGTGTGAGCCCTGGATTTGTCAACACAGATATAACCTTCAATACTGGAACCTTAACCATCGAAGAAGGTGCTGAAAGTCTTGTCTGGTTGGCGCTGCTCCCCAATGGCGGTCCTACTGGCCACTTCTTTTCTCGCAAAGAAGCGACACCTTTTTGAATATTTATGATAATCACGGAGGTTTTTCATATTTCATGAACAATGATCATCGAGAGTTCATGTACAATAATGTAACAGATGAAGTTGAGAGACTTATGTTTTATAGGTATGCGTGAGGATCACCTTCCCATTATAATGTATAAGTCAATGTCATTGCTACAATTTGAGGTTTCGGTGATAGACTCTGTTGCAATTTTCTGCAGATGAAATCCTTGTACAATTTTCGTTCTTGTATAAGTTAGGAAAGTAATGTTGATTTCATGGACCAATATGGAATCACTAGATCAGATATACTTGTTATATCTTGATCATCACATTCAAGTATACTACATCCTAATTATTTAGCCTCAACAATTGAGAACCACCTTCACAATAATCAGAAGGGTTTTAAGTTTACTGTGAACTTAACTTTGTGCATAATGCTCTTGTAGCACTCTTGCCTCCCGGTTAATTATAAATTTGGTTTGACTTTCTTGGTGCTCCACTTGAATTCATATGTTTCTACCTTTATTTCCACTTGGGCATTTTCTTGTTAGTTTGTTTTTCTGCTTTCGGGTTGCGCAATGCTGCAGGTTTTAAAACTGTATAAAATATATAGATAGTTCTAAAAAGGCATAAGAAAGACAATACTATTTACATACATGTGGAAATCTAAATTATGATACGTTGGCAAGTTTAAGTTACAAAAAATAGATTGATAACATGTTGTACATGCCAAGCAATGTGCAAAAAACTATTACAGCCTACAAAGAATAGATAAATAACATGTTTTATATGCCAAGCAGTGTGTGAAAAACTATTAATGACAGGACCCGATCCTAATTCCACTTTGGAATTCGAGTCGGACCCTGTGCGTGTCCGACACCTGGAGAATGTCGGGCACAAATGACTTTTTTACCCTTCCAGTTACAACTAAGATTTAAAATTTTCCTGGACTCCTACCGAAAATTCGGCAGAGTCTCCCCTGTAATTTGTCCAAACCCAAAAATTTTTCACCTGTCAAACGAGCAAAAATTTACACCGCAACTGGCAGGATTCAGGGGACCATAGTCAGCTTGATCCGCAATCCTGGCAGACCTCGGCGACACCAAGTCAAACCGAGCTGCAATCCTGGCAGACCTCGGCGACACCAAGTCCAACGGCGTCCTCGAAACTCGTGAGGCAAATGTCAAGTGTATTGACAAAACTGAAAATAAACTGGATGATTGTAGACAGCGGCATAACTGAGGGTAATAACTGTAGCTGGGTACTCACAGTGGTTTAAAATAAAATATCTTTGAAAAGTCTGGTAAATAACTGTATTTTGGCAAATCTGAACTATGCTGCTATTTTATCCGATATAAAGCTCAAATTCCGTTTTCTATACTTTTTAGCATATTCAACTGAGCAGCACACAAAAATAAAGATATTTCACTTCATAGTTCATGCTAAGAAAAACATATTCAATCAAACTTATTCAAGATCAAATAATGAAATTCATTATATAAAATCATTTATAAAAGAAAAGTCCACTCACTTCTGGTTCGAGCTAGCTGGACCTCTTGAAGGCCCCTCCTGCGGGTCGGTCTGGCCTCGGGTGCCTTACTCGACAGATTTGGAGGAGAATTGAAGGAGAACCAGAGGTTTGAAAATCGGACAAAACCGGGCGAATTTCTTCTTTTTTCGGCCAGCTCCTGTCGGCTCGTGGGCGGAGATCGGTCGGGATGTGACGGCGAGGTCGAGGCGGTCCCGTCGGTACCGGCACCGTGGCTCGGGGTGGCCGGTGGCGGCGGCTGGAGCGAACGGAAGGGGAGGCTCGCGCCCGGGAGGGAGGAGAGAGAGAGAGAGAGAGGAGAGAGAAACTGAGGGGGAAGAGAGAGAGAATGGATAAAAATATGATTTTTTTGTCCAAATTACCGTTTTACCCTTCCCTGTATTTTGACCGTATTTTCTTCGTTACAACTCCGATTCGAGTCCACTCCATGTCTACGGACTCGTTTCGTCGTGCTCTACGCAACGGTGTAAGTGGAATTGTCAAATTCCTTCTTGGTCAAAAAGTCAACTTTTCCCAATTAAATATGGTGAGGGCAAAATTGTCTTTCTTCCAGAATAAATTAATAATTAATTTAGGATTTTTGTTTTAGGTTATTACAATCTACCCCCCTTAAAGAAAATTTCGCCTCGAAATTTACATACCTGTTACTCGAAGAGGTAAGGGTACTGTTCCCGCATTTGGTCCTCGGGTTCCCATGTGGCCTCTTCCACAGTATGGGTCCTCCATAAGACCTTCACAAGTGGGATCTCCCTCGAATGCAAAACTTGCATCTTCCGGTCTAAAATTTGAACTGGTTGCTCGACATAAGTCAAATCTTCTTGTAATTCTATTGGTTGTTCCTCCAATACATGAGAAGGATCAGAAATGTATTTCTGGAGCATCGAGACATGAAACACATCGTGCAACCGAGAAAGATCTGAAGGCAAGGCAAGTCTGTAAGCTACTGGGCCTACACGCTCCATAATCTCATAAGGTCCAATATAGCGAGGACTTAGTTTCCCTCGCCTTCCGAACCTTACTACGCCCTTCCAAGGCGATAACTTCAGAAATACCCAGTCACCAACCACAAACTGGAGGTCTTTCCTTCTATTGTCTGCATAACTCTTTTGAGTCGTTCTCGAATTACTTTCACTTGTTCCTTCGTCCGTTCAACATCATCTGCTACTTCCAATCGGTGCTTACCTACTTCATCCCAATAGAATGGAGTTCGACACTGTTTCCCATACAAGGCACCAAATGGGGACATTCTGATACTCGCCTGATAGCTGTTATTATAGGCAAACTCCATAAGTGGCAACTTCTCATCCCAGTCATCCCGAAACTGCAGTGCGCAAGCTCTCAACATATCTTCTAAAGTCTGAATCGTCCTCTCAGACTGACCGTCTGTTTGGGGATGAAAGGCAGTGCTAAACTGCAACTGGGTTCCGAAAGCTTCATTTAACTTTGTCCAAAAACGGGAAATAAATCGAGGATCTCTATCAGAAGTAATAGATACTGGCACCCCATGAAGTCTCACTATCTCATCTAAGAAGAGCTTAGCCAACTTATTTAACGTGTAGTTTGCTCTTACCGGTAAGAAATGGGCGGACTTTGTGAGTCGATCCACAATCACCCAAACTCCATCATGCTTGTTCTGTGTTCGAGGAAGCTTGAATACAAAATCCATAGTAAGATGCTCCCACTTCCATTCCGGAATTGGAAGTGGTTGTAACAGCCCTGATGGTTTCTGTCGTTCTGCTTTCACCTGCTGACAAATCAAACACTTCCTGACATACTCTGCTATCTCTTTCTTCATGAAAGGCCACCAGTAGTGCTCTCTCAAAGTATGATACATTTTAGTACTTCCAGGGTGCATTGCAAAGGCTGAACTGTGGGCCTCCTCGAGAATTTCCCTCTTTAGAGCTTCATCATTAGGAACATACAACCTGGTACCCACCATTAGAGCTCCATCATTTCTCACTGAACAGTCAGTTCTGTCACCATTCTCTACTTCTGCTCGTAGTGTGCAAATCAAAGGATCCTGTGCTTGAGCAGCGAGTATTCTTTATACCAACACTGGTCTCACCTGAAGAGTAGCTAACAATGCTCCCTGCTCATCCACACCCAACTCAACTCTAAGCTTTCTCAGTTCTAACATCAATGGTACGTATCTCCCTCGAAGATAAGCTGCTGAACCAGAAGATTTCCTGCTGAGTGCATCAGCTACAACATTAGCTCTCCCCGGATGGTGCTCGTGGTACAATCATAGTCCTTGATCAACTTTAGCCATCTTCTTTGCCTTAGATTTAACTCCTTCTGCTTGAATAAATACTTTAAGCTCTTGTGATCTGTAAAAATCTGACATGTTGCCCCATATAGGTAGTGCCGCCAAATCTTCAAAGCAAACACCACTGCTGCCAACTCCAAATCATGCACAGGGTAATTCATCTCATATTTCTTTAGCTGTCTAGAAGCATAAGCAATCACCCGACCATGCTGCATTAGCACACACCCAAGTCCCTGTTGGGATGCATCACTGTAGATAACAAAGTTGCCATTATCATCTGGGAGCGTCAAAATCGGAGCAGTGGTTAACCTGGTTTTGAGTTCGTTGAAGCTCTTCTCACACTCGTCTGACCATTCAAACTTAACTCATTTTCTTGTCAAACGAGTGAGAGGCGCCGCTATAATAGAAAAACCTTCCACAAAGCGACGATAATACCCGGCTAACCCAAGAAAACTCTGTACCTCATAACGCTGATTGGTTGTGGCCAATTTACTACTGCCTCGATCTTCTGGGGATCAACATAGATACCTTATGCAGAGATTACATGCCCCAAGAAATTAACTATGTCCAGCCAGAATTGACACTTACTGAATTTAGCAAACAATTTTCTCCTCCTCAGAGTCTTCAGCACCAGTTCCAAGTGTTTCATGTGCGCCTTCTGACTCTTAGAATACACCAGGATATCGTCTATGAATAAAATCACAGAGCGATCCAAATAACGTCGGAACACTCTGTTCATAGGATCCATAAACGCAGCTGGTGCATTTGTCAACCCAAATGGCATTACCAAGAACTCATAATGCCCATACCTCGTTCGGAAAGCTGTCTTAGGCACATCTTCTTCTTTAATCCGTAACTGATGATACCCAGATCTCAAATCAATCTTGGAAAATACCTTAGCACCCCTCAGCTGGTCAAATAAATCATCAATGCGAGGCAACGGATACTTGTTCCGTACCGTGACTTTGTTCAGCTGTCGTAGTCAACGCATAACCTCATGGTACCATCATTCTTCTTAACAAATAGCACTGGAGCACCCCAAAGGGAAACGCTAGGTCGGATGAAGCCCTTATCTACTAACTCCTGCAACTGCACCTTCAATTCCTTTAATTATGCTGGTGCCATCAGTAGGGTGCCTGAGATATGGGGTTCGTTCCTGGAATGAGCTCAATAGTAAACTCGATCTCTCGGTGAGGAGGTAACCCAGGAAGATCCTCCGGAAACACATCCGGAAATTCCCGTACCACTGGAATATCTTCCAACTTTAGCTCCTGATTTCTGGTATCAATTACATGGGCTAAATATCCTGAGCACCCTTTTCTGAGCAATCGTTTTGCCGTCATCGCTGAAATGAGGCAAGATGGAAGCACTCTACGCTCACCATAAAATGTCACTTCAGGTCGTCCAGGACTACGAAATACGACCTCTTTCCTGAAGCAATCCACTGAGGCATGATGTTTGGCTAACCAATCCATGCCCAAAATAACATCCAAGCCCACCATTTCCAACGGAATCAAGTCTGCTTCCAAGCATACATCCCCAACCAACACTGTACTATCTCGATATACCGTACCTGCATGAAAAATCTCTCCTGTAGGTACAGAGATCGCTAGTTCGTCTCGTAGGGCTGAAAGTCTGACATTAGCATTGTGGGCAAAACTAGGTGTAACAAATGAATGCATAGCCCCAGGGTCAATCAAAACTCTAGCAGGAGTCCCAAAAACTAATAAAATACCTGTAACCGCATCAGGTGATGCCTGTGCCTGCTGCTGGGACATGTGGTACACTCTACCTGTGGCTCTGGCGTGTCCACTTCGTCATTGCTGCTGACTATCACCTCGGCTAGCAACACTAGTCTGAGCCCTACCACTGGACGAGGCTCCCATAAACTGTGATCTGCCCTGTGCGCCTACCCCTTTAGGCGATGCGACTATCGCTTCTCCACCTCGAAGCAATACCGGGCACTCCCTCAAGAAATGTCCAGGCTGACCACAATGAAAACATCCCGTGGTACCCTGTCGGCAAGTCCCGGTATGATATCTATCACACTTAGTACACTGCGAGTTCCTCATCCTGCCAGCTGCTGAGGGTAGCTGTCTCCCAGAACCTCTAACTGTACTGCCCCCAGAACGGCTCATAGAACTACCACTATGATTAGAACCTCCACTCGAGCTGACTCCAAGTTGAAAACCTCCATAACTACGGCCACTGGATGATCCAGAACTGTAACTACCTCTCTTGGATGACCCCTGACTGGGACCACCCATATCAAACTGTCTCCTCCGAGGTTCACCTCGTGCTCTGACCATCATCTGACTGCTCTCTATCAGCGAAGCTGACATCACCAAATCCCCAAAATTAGTCAGTAGCTGACTGATCACAATATCTCTAATGGAGGCCTTCAATCCTCTAGTGAACAACTGACACTTCTTATTTTCGTCTTCAACCTGTGGAATACAGTATTTAGACAATTCATTGAACTTTTTCTCATATTCCAACATGGTCATCGTCCCCTGTTCCAGCTATAGAAATTCCTCCATTTTCATATTCTGATAGGCCTGTGGGTAGTACTGGCTGTCGAAAGCAGCTCGAAAGACTTGCCAGGTGATGGCTGATGGATCCCGATATCCCCTTTTAACAGACTCCCACTAGTGTCTAGCATTTCTGATCAAAAAGAAAGTGGCCAAAGTTACCCTACGGTTCTGTGGAACGGCCATCACTTCCATGATCCGCTCCATCCTCTCTATCCACTTTTCAGCCACTGCTGGGTCGCCATCACCATCAAAATCTGTGGCCCCAATCCTCTTTGCTTGATCAGCATATCCCAGGGACGGGTCTCTGGACTGCCCAGTCCTGGATAGGGCCTGAGTTAACAACTCCAAGGTCTGCTGAAAATTGGGATCTCCCATCATAGTGGGAATGAGAGGTGCGGGCCCTGATGGGCCACCAACAAAAGACTGCTCTACCGGTTCCGGTACCGGTTCAGGAATAGGAAAGTCCTCTAGTTCGGGAGGGGGATTCTGTCCCCTCACACGGGACGACCGTCTAGTACCCCTACGGAAGCCACCACGTTTAGGGCCCATACTCAAACTGTCACAAGAAACAAGCGTTCAGTAACACTAGAAAGCACGATCGCAGAGTCTACAGGAAATGAAACCTAATGCTCTGATACCAAATTGACCGGATCCGATCCTAATTCCACTTTGGAATTCTAGTCGGACCCTGTGCGTGTCCGAAACCTGGCGAATGTCGGGCACAAATGACCTTTTTACCCTTCCAGTTACAACTAAGATTTGAAATTTCCCTCGACTCCTACCGAAAATTCAGCAGAATCTCCCCTGTAATTTGTCCAAACCCAAAAATTTTCACCTGTCAAACGAGCAAAAATTTACACCCAACTGCTAGAATAAGTAAACAAAACATCCAACAGTTCTGGTTTCCAACTATAACCAGATATCAGAGCAGTTACTAATATTTACAAGAAATTAAGTGTTTTACAGCAAAATCCTACATTTCGTGGGTGGCGCGGGAACTAGGAGAGGCCCGGTGGTGGATTCCTGTGCACGTCTACTGCCTGGGGGCGCAAAACATTTGAAAGTGTGAGTGGACAAAATAAGGTTCCAGAAAACAATTTGTGAACATAATAACCCCCACTGTAAAAATAATAGTCATGTAAAGTTGAATATGTAAACTGCACTTGAATTATGCTAAATTCAAAGCATTCACATAAATATATATATATATTACAGATATAAAACATGTTCAATCTCGAGAAAACTCGCATAAAATCACTGTAATCAATATTCGCATAAAAGCACTGAAATCCCTTTAAAACTACCACCTAGGTGTACCCCTGTAATTCCGTCAATTCCCCTGGCAGGTCTCGGCGACACACAGTCTATCCGAGCCGCAAACTGACAGGATTCAGGGGACCGTAGTTAGCCTGATCCGCAATCCTAGCAGACCTCGGCGACACCAAGTCAAACCGAGCTGCAATCCTGGCAGACCTCGGCGACACCAAGTCCAACCGAGCTGCAATCCTAGCACTCACGGTCCGTGCGTTCCCGAAATTCGTGAGGCAAATGTCAAGTGCACTGACAAAACTGAAAATAAACTGGATGTCTGTAGACATTGGCATAACTGAGGGTAATAACTGTAGCTGGGTACTCACGGTGGTTTAAAATAAAATATCTTTAAAAAGTCTGGTAAATAACTGTATTTTGGTAAATCTGAACTATACTGCTATTTTATCCGATATATAGCTCAAATTCTGTTTTCTATACTTTTTAGCATATTCAACTGAGCAGCACATAAAAATAAAGATATTTCACTTCATAGTTCATGCTAAGAAAAACATATTCAATAAAACATATTCAAGATCAAATAATGAAATTTATTATATAAAATCATTTATAAAAGAAAAGTCCACTCACTTCTGGTCCGAGCTAGCTGGACCTCTTGAAGGTCCCTCTTGCGGGTCGGTTTGGCCCCGGGTGCCTTACTCGACAGATTAGGAGGAGAATTGAAGGAGAACGAGAGGTTTGAAAATCGGACAAAACAGGGCAGATTTCTTCTTTTTTCGGCCAGCTCCCATCGGCTTGTGGGCGGAGATCGGTCGGGATGTGACGGCGAGGTCGAGGCGGTCCCGTCGGTACCGGCGCCGTGGCTCGGGGTGGCCAATGGAGGCAGCTGGAGCGAACGGAAGGGGAGGCTCGAGCGCGGGAGGTAGGGGAGAGAGAGAGGGGAGAGAGAAACTGAGGGGGAAGAGAGAGAGAAGGGATAAAAATCTGATTTGTGTCCAAATTATCGTTTTGCCCTTCACCGTATTTTGACCGTATTTTCTTCGTTACAATTCCGATTCGAGTCCACTCCGTGTCTACGGACTCGTTTCGTCGTGCTCTACGCAACGGTGTAAGTGGAATTGTCAAATTCCTTCTCGGTCAAAAAGTCAACTTTTCCCAATTAAATATGGTGATGGCAAAATCGTCTTTCTTCTAGAATAAATTAATAATTAATTTAGGATTTTTGTTTTGGGTTATTACAATTAAAGCCCTTTCCCATAACAAACATATACACTAATTTGCAGTAGAACTTCTCTCTTCACTGCTCATTGGTTTATCATCAGTTTTAATGTCTTCTGAAAGGGGATTTTTTTTTTCTTGCCTTGGTTGTAGAGGTGGTTTTTCTTCTTTTTTCTCATGTGTATGTGTTTTCACTTCTCTGTTACAAATTAGAAAAATAACAATTGTCAGTGTAGATAAATGTAAAGTTTTAGTGAAAATAACACAACAAAACATATATGTGGATTTTACTATGAATTATAATAATGAGAATAAGTTGAGGAGTATTGCCTTATCTAAACAAAAAACAGGAAGCAAAACCGGGTACCCACCAAAAGAGTATAGCATGCACGATAACTAAACAACATCAGAACAAACTAATAATACTGTTGTAAAGGAAAATGGTGAAGCCAACATAGTCAAAAGATTATTTTAAATTTATAACACGTTATTAGCACGATAGTCTCTCCTCTTTATTTCTAAATTTTCCCAGCTCAACACTATGTGGTTATTTCTTTGTCTCCTCTCTGTCATATGTCTCCTCTCACTTTACTACTACGACGACATGCAAACTTTCTTTTTTGTGTTCTCATAATTTTTATGTTATTTCATCCATGTTTGTTTAATTTATTTTTTTGGAATGGTGCAGTTTTATACCCCATCATGTTATTTTATGGTGGTGCAATTTTCATTACCCATCGCGTTGTAACACAAATTATTGTAATAAAATGATGGTGTGATCTTAAAACCCATCTTATTATATCTTGAATAGTGGCGCAATTATATTGCCCACAATATGTAACATGTTATATACTTCATATATATTAGGTGGTGGTTTTATCCCCGCATTTACTTTATTTACTGTATGGTGTAGGTTTATTACCCATACAACAATATTTATAAGTGTGGCGCGGGTTTATCATCCACATAACCACATTTACTTTTATTTAAGGTATGGTACGGAATTAATGTCCATACAGCAAGCAATTTACTTTGTGAATTTACTTTACCGCACGTTTACTTTTATTTAAGGTATGGTGAGGAATTAACGTCCATACAACAAGCAATTTACTTTATGAATTTACTTTACCGCACATTTACTTTTATTTAAGGTATGGTGCGGAATTAACATCCATATAGCAAGCAATTTAATTTGTGAATTTACTTTACCGCATATTTGCTTTTATTTAAGGTATGGTGCGAGATTAACATCCATACAGCAAGCAATTTACTTTGTACATTTACTTTACTGCACATTTACTTTTATTTAAGGTATAGTGCGGGATTAACGTCCATACAACAAGCAATTTACTTTATGAATTTACTTTATCGGACATTTACTTTCGTTTAAAGTATGGTGCGGGTTTATCGTCCATACCAGCAAATTTATAGCACTTTATTTTTGTCATCAATTAAACATGAATAATGAGGTATGGAGTTCCTCAAACAACTTTAAGGCCTAAAGTTCCTATTAATAAATTTCTTAATGTTCTAGATCCTGAGTCTAAAGTTTCGGGTAAAATATGCAATGTATTTTTGGCATGGAGTTCAAAAAGATTATTGCAAATTCTAATGCATCTCTTTTTTGTATATGGGAGTGATGCTTCGCCTGAAGAAAATGCAAAGACCATGATTTTTCTTCGTCGCCACATTCATGAAGCACTGAAAAACAAATATGTGGTGATTGATGAACCGTTGGTTCTATGGAAAGCTCTATGTGAAAGATACAATCACCAGAAGATGGTGACCCTCCCAAGAGCCAGATACTAATGGACACACCTGAGATTTCAAGATTTCAAGACAGTGTCTGATACAACTCAGCTATGCACAGAATCACCTCTTTGATGAAATTATGTGGTGAGAATATCTCTGAGGAGGATATGCTCGAAAAAACTATCAGTACCTTTCACGCCTCAAATGTCTTCCTGCAGCAGCAATATAGGCGTAGTGGTTTCACGAAGTACTCAGACCTTGTATCTTGCCTTTTGTTAGCTGAGCATAATAATGAACTTTTATTGAAAAATTATCAATCTCACCCAACAGGCTCAACACCACTTCCTGAAGTAAATGCTGCATCTCAGGAAATAAATGCCACCTCATCTCGTGGCAGCATCCACAGAAGTGGGCGATGAGGCAAGTTTGGCCACTAGCAAGGAAGTAGAAAAGATCATGGTGCTCATTCATATGTCTTGGGTCCAAGGAGCAATCCATCCATGAATGGCAAAAATGCATCCCGGAATAAGGGGAAGGCACAGACAAGCCATGTGCTTAGAAATGTTGAAAGCACTTGTCACAGATGTGGTGCAAAGGGACATTGGGAATGTACATGCCGTACGCCGAAGCATTTGGCGGATCTCTATCAAGTTTCACTTAAGAACAGGAAAGTGGAGACAAATTACACTGATCATGCTATACCAAATCCGCCAGCCATAGATGGCGCCCATCAGAAATATCGCGTCAGTTGGACAAGACGCATCTGGATGTTTCTGATTTTGTTACTGAAAGATGGAATGAAGTTTATGGGTCCGAAGTATATTGAATTCCTTAATGTACCATTTGTATTATTTGAAGTACTGTTTTTTAATCTTCATTTCAATCCAATAAAAGTGGCAATGTTTTCTTTGTTTATTGATTCAGCTTATTTTATTTATTTGAATTCATGGATATAAATTATAAATGCCCCCAAAACAAGAGCTCTAGAAAAGATATTTTTCTCGCAGACAGTGCGCCTACTCACACGATCCTTCGAGATCGAAAGTATTTCTCAAACTTGATGCTTACAAAAGCAAAGATAACAACCATATCAGGTCTTGCATATTTGATTGAAGGCTTAGGAATAGCCCAAGTCATGTTACCAAATGGAACAATACTGTCCATTCAAGATGCTTTGTATTCATCTAACTCCAGAAGAAATCTGTTGAGTTTCAAAGATATACGTTTGAATGGATACCATGTTGAAATAAAGAATGAGGAAAACATGGAATATCTTTGCATTACCTCTAGTGATACCTAGAAGCGTAAACTGGAGAAGCTTTGTGCGCTCTCATCAGGGTTGTACTATACAACCATACGGACAATTGAGGCACATAGTGTCATGGACCAGAAGTCCATTGACTCAAATGCTTTTAAGCTTTGGCATGACTGGTTGGGTCATCCTGGATCCACCATGATGCATAGGATCATCACTAACTCTAAAGGACATCCCTTGTTGACTAAACACATTATGTTATCAAGTGACAGCTCTTACCAAGCTTGTTCACAAGGGAAGTTGGTGATTAAACTATCACAACCAAAGGTTGATGCTGAGTCTCCATCATTTTTATAGAGAATCCAAGGGAACATTTGTGGGCCTATTCATCCTCCATATGGACCATTTTGGTACTTTATGGTCTTGGTGGATGCATTTACCTGATGGTCACATGTTTGCCTTTTGTCCACTCGGAATATGGTATTTGCTAGGCTCTTGGCTCAAATAATTAAATTACGAGCCCAATTTCCAGATTATCCCATTAAGTCAATCAGACTTGATAATGCTAGTGAATTTACATCTAACTTTTGATGACTACTGCATGTCACTAGGCATTCACATTGAACATCCTGTTCCTCATGTTCATACTCAAAATGGCTTGGCAGAAGCCTTAATTAAGCGTCTTCAATTGATAGCACGCACTTTGCTAATGAAAACAAAGTTGCTAGTTTTTGCTTGGGGATATGCCATTTTACATGCAGCATCACTTGTGCGGTTGAGGCCCGTTGCCAACAATCAGTATTCTCCAATACAACTTGTGTTGGGTAATCAATCAAACATTTCACATTTAAGAGTTTTTGGTTGTGCGGTATATGTGTCCATTGCACCACCGCAACGTACTAAGATGGGCCCTCAACGCAGACTGGAAATTTATGTTGGTTTTGATTCACCATCTATCATCAGATATCTGGAGCCCTTGACAGGTGACATCTTTACCGCACGGTTTGTGGATTGT
This sequence comes from Prunus dulcis, assembly GCF_902201215.1. NCBI lineage: Eukaryota > Viridiplantae > Streptophyta > Magnoliopsida > Rosales > Rosaceae > Prunus > Prunus dulcis. Next base: position 16,220,863 of record NC_047653.1, on the reverse strand, counting down.
CATTTTGATGAGACAATTTTCCTACTAGTAGGGGGAGAAAAATTTGTTCCTAAAGAACAACAACGCAAACTCGTTCTTGAATAACGACGTGAATTATCGTGGGACATACCCACTTTGTCTCATCTTGATCCTTGTACCGCTTAATGCAAAACGAAGTGAGAAGGATCGTTTACCTCCAATGTACTGCAAATCAGATGCCAGATGCATTCAATAATGCAACAAAGGTAACAAAATCACTTATCCCAGCTGCAAATGCACCTGCAAGGATTGATGTCCAAAATGGACAAAACAATGTGCTAGCAACTGATTCATCTATTGCACGCCTGAAGCGTGGTAGACCATTAGGCTCAAAGGACCCAGTCCCTCAAAAGACAAAGTCGATGACCAAAATGAATCCAAATGAAATAAATGGAGAGCCCACAATTCATAATTCAAATGCCCACGAAGAGGCACATGTACTTCTTAAAAGGGAAAACGTCATTGGTGAGACAAGAGCCCTTAAAGTGGTAGCTGTACCTGAAAGTCAAGAAATCTTCATAAATTATACGTCCATTGATGAATTGTAGAATATAAATGAGATGATCATCAATGATATATTTGCATTCTCAGTGGCTATTGAGATCATAAAATATGATGATATTGAGCCTTGCTCCATTGATGAATGCACATAGAGACAGGATTGGCCTAAGTGGAAAGATGCAATCCATGCATAATTGAATTCTTTGGAAAAAAAGAGTGTTTTTGGACTTATTGTTCCAACTCCACCCAATGTGAACCCTGTAGGTTACAAGTGGGTATTTACAAGAAAGCGCAATAAGAAAAATGAGATCGCAAGGTATAAAGCGCGACTCGTTGCACAAGGTTTTTCACAAAGGCCTAGAATTGATTATGTGGAAACATATTCTTCAGTAATGGATACATTTTTGTTCCGTTACTTAATAAGTTTGGCGGTTTCAAAGAAACTTGAGATGAGACTTATGGATGTCATTACCGCATATATGTATGGAGAATTGGATACAGACATATACATGAAAGTCCCAGAAGGACTTAAGCTGCCTGAAGCAGCCAGGAATAAACCACGATGCATGTTCTCAATTAAATTGAGAAGATCATTATATGGGCTGAAACAATCTGGGTGAATGTGGTACAATCGTCTCAGTAAGTATTTATTGAAGGAATGATACACAAATGATCATATTTGCCCATGTGTGTTTATTGAGAAATCAGAATTTGGATTTGTGGCAGTATATGTCGACGACATGAATCTAATTGGAACTCCTGAAGAGCTCTAAAAGACTGCTGATTATCTCAAACGCGAGTTTGAGATGAAAGACCTTGGAAAGACAAAATATTGTCTTGGCTTACAGATTGATCACAGTGCTAATATGCATCAATCAACTTATACTGAAAAAGTATTGAAGCGGTTTGGCATGGATAAAGCCCATCACTTAGCACTCCAATGGTTGTTCGCTCTCTTGACACTAATAAAGACCCATAACATCCAAAAAGAGATGATGAAATCGTCCTTGGTCCAGAAGTACCATATCTTAGTGCAATATGTGCTTTATTGTACTTAACACAATGTGCCAGACCTGACATAGCATTTTCAGTAAATTTGTTAGCAAGATACAGCTCTGCTCCAACAAGTTGATATTGGACCGGCATCAAACATATTCTACGATACCTTCGTAGGACAACAGACATGGGCTTATTCTATTCCAAGGAATCGACCAATGCCCCGAGTATTGTTGGATATGCTGATGCAGGATATCTCTCTAATCCACATCAAGGACGCTCACAAACTGGATACGTGTTTACATGTGGAGGAACTGCAATCTCATGGCGCTCAACGAAACAAACATTGGTAGCCACATCTTACAATCACTCAGAAATACTTGCCCTTCATGAAGCCAGTCGTGAATGCATTTGGTTAAGGTCGGTGATCCGTCACATCCGAAGCACATGTGCCCTATCCTCAACAACGGACACTCTAACAATCCTGAATAAGGACAATGCAACTTGTATTGCTCAGATCACAGGAGGATACATCAAGGGTGACAAGACCAAGCACATATCAATAAAGTTTTTGTACACACATGAGCTTCAAAAGAATCCAGAAATTAAAGTCAGACAAATCCGTTCAAGCGATAACCGGGCGGATCTTTTCACCAAATCTTTGCCAAAATGTATATTCCAAAAGTTAGTGCATGGCATCGGATTACAACAACTCTGCAAGCAATCAAATTGAAGCATGCAAAATCAAGGGGAGCATTCAAGAGTCCGCTAACACAAGACATATGCTCGTTGTACCCTTTTTCCTTCTACTAGGGTTTTTCCCACTAAGTTTTTCCTAGCAAGGTTTTAATGAGGCGACATGAGCGCATTTAACATTACCCTTATGTCCCAAATAAAGTTGTACTCATTTCCTTCGCTTAGGTTTTTTCCCACTGGGTTTTTCCAAGCAAGGTTTTAATAAGGCAACTAATCTAGGGACATGTGGTCTCCAAGGGAGAGTGTTGTAAAGGAAAATGGTGAAGCCCACATAGTCAAAAGGTTAATAGTGATGTTGGATAGAAACATCATGATGTCTCTCTTATCACTCACGAGTGCAATTTGCTTTGCCTATAAATAGGCAGCCTTTCTACTTGCAAAGACAGACTAACGGAGAAGAGAAGGGAAGAAAGGAAGAGTGAGAGGAAAGAAGAGAAAGTAAGCAATCTTAGTGTCAGTGAGAAAAAATTCTGTTAGTGTAAACAACACAAAGAGCAAATATAATTTTACTCCCAAAATTCAGTGGTACTTCCCCTACTCTGATTATTTTAAATTTATAACAAATACCCTTTTTTTCAATGTTTGTAGACCATATGGATATCAATCAACCTAGAATTTTACATGTGCTAAATGTGGATTATTATATCAGTTGAGGAAATAAGTAGTATTCAAAAACCTCTCGTGGGTCACCACTCCCCATCCGAGTACATGATTCAGGTATACCTCTACTTAGCTTCTGCGAGCAAGGGCAAGGCATTTCGTTGGAAGCCTAAGAAGAGGTATGCCCAGCACGGAGGATCCGTTGAGAGTTTCTGTTGTCTCGCTAGGGAACTGTTAGTTTAGTTGCTTACTTGTTAGGGTAAGGTGAAACTATTGTCTTTTTTCTTTTCTTTCCTTTAATCTATGAGAATTAATTTTCAATCCTTCCATCTAACTATACATACTTTTTAGTAAAAAATTATGGGAGAGAAATAGGAGAGATCCTAGTCAGTAGCATGATAAGAGAAAATCATCTTATATGCATGCATGTACATTCTGCAAACATAAAATTATACACCCTGATACTCACAGAATAGTACACTTTTTTGGCCTTTACTTGGATCAAGTAAATTTTGTATAAAAAAAAGGGTGTTGGCTTTGGAATCGGAAGTTTGATCTTGTTGACAGCAAAGAGTAAAAAGAGGCTCATTGTTTTTGGCCTTTACAGTAAATGTACTTAAAATTCTTATCTCCCAAATCCACATTTTCTTCAATAATACAGTTCAAATATAGGAGAAAAATTTTGAGTAAAAAATCCTACTTTGCCCGTTTCTCTAAAAGAAGGCCTGACCTCTATTCATTTGATCAGAATTGTCAAATTCGATCTCATCTATAGTTGTTTGAACTGTATTCATTTTGCTACAGGATACATTGTCAACACATTTTTGTCTTTTGTTCTCGGCTTGAGAAATTTTTTGGGAGATTCACTATTATACCCAATATGGTAGCTCAAATTAATAAAAAACCCTGTATGAAATAGATTTTAGAAACACACTCAAAGCCCATTTACAACATAACAAAAAGGCTTTTAACTTCTTTTAAATTACAAAACTATCATTGATTTCTTAAAACAAACCAAACCTTAAAACCTCATAAAAAAGCCCAAAACACTCAATAGGGCATCAAAGTAATTTAATAATCAAAATTAAATTCAATAGGACCAGCTTTCATTTTTTTTGTGTTTTTTGGGTTTGTTTATATAAATTAAATTGTGTATGGTTTATTTATAGTTTTAGTGCTAAAAATGGGTATATGACTAAATATCTCAAATTTTTTTTATGACTGGTCATAGAATTTTTTTGGCCTTGGTGTTTATTTTCATTGTTAGCATGACAAACATTTTTAGTAAGAAATTCTATACCAGCTGAAGTGCCAGAACCACACTCTTGCTGCATCACCAAACTTTCTTTGGCAAATCTAGGGCTTTTAGGGGTCGTTTGGTACGGCGAACTATCATGAACTGGATTAAATCTTGGGACTGACTCTGATTAGCTCGAATTGGTCTAAACGGGATTAAGTACTGACCTACGTTTGGTGCTGCGTCAGACTACGAAGCTGGATTGTAAAAATAGTGAAGACCTATGTTTGGTGCTGTGTTGGACTAAAAAATAATTATTTTAATTTTTAAAATTAAATTTTAAATAATTAAGTGTAAGTTTTTTTTTTGTTTTTTGTTTTTGTTGTTATTATAATTACCAAATTGACATGTACATTTCTTTTCCTCCAAATCAAAGGCTTTTTGTTTGTTATTAAGGTTATAAATTCCATCGAATTTATGTATAATATATCATTAACGACCACCGACCACCACTCAATTGTCTTATGAGTATTGTTGTTATCTCAATAAAGAATTTTTCCATTGTTTACTTCTGAAATTCCCAAAATTATGATGTGATAATATTTTGCAGAAGGGCAACAAGGCAGGGAATAAAAAACATAAACATAATCTGATTGCAGAGTTGTCAACTAATTAACATAAGCAAAATACCCTCATGATCCACTACTTACAATAACATTAACAACCTCAAAGATATTACACCACTTACAATGAGATTATTGCCATCTAGGTCATGTTGTATAATAGCCATTGGATATTCCACAAAAATTTCCACCTCTATCAATTGAAATTTGCTTCATAGCCCTTTTACTTGGGACAAGTACAAACATGGCCAGCAGCATTGGTAATTATAACTGTTTTTCGAATTATACAAAAATAACTACTTGCCTGTTTTGTGGAGATATAATGGACACAGGGATGAAAAATCAAAGCAGCTAAAAATAGGAGAATTTTAAAGGCTTTGAAGGAATTTGAGAGTTTCATCAATAAGCTTCTCAGGTTGGAACTGGTTGTTGTAGATGAGTTGAACCACCCCATTCTTGTCCAGAACATAAGTCTGTCTTCCAGGCAATGTCCCAAACAGATCTGATGGCACTCCCCATTCTTTCCTCACCTTATTACCCTCGTCGCTAAGTAATGTGTATGGAAGTTTGTATTTCTTTGCAAAAGCCTACATAAATCAAAAACTTCATGATCAACTTCAAGCATGAGTTGCAATGGTTATGCATTTAAAACCATCCTCAAATAAACTAAAGGTACTGTAGATATGATGAGTCTCAAATAAACTAATGGTTATGCATTTAAAACCATACTCAAATTAAAGGTTACAATAGAAATTAATTTGGCAACATCAATATAGGATAAGCTGACCGAAAAGATAACCAAGCTTCTAAGTAAGGAAATGAACACTTCAGGCTGCCCCTAACAATAAACTAAAAGCAGAATTAGAACATGCAACAATGTCATTATGTTTATACCTGTTTGGTGCACCCTGGGGTCTCATCAGCAGGTAGAAATAGAGAACCACATGCTTTCCTTTGAACTTGGAGAGACTCACAGTTTTTCCATCCTGATCTTTCAATGTGAAGGCTGGTGGAACCTTACCCTTGTCCACCTGTCAAGAAACATATAATCATAATCAATCAACAAAGAAGTAGCCATAGCCCACAAAACACTCAACATATCAGGAAATGTGAATTAAGCAATGTACCTTAGCAGCACAAATAAACATCTTTCTAGAAGAAGAAGAAGAAGGGATTGGCAAAGATGAGGAATTGGAGAGCTTGAGGCCATAAAATTGAGAATGTGATGAACTTGAGACAATTGGGAGGCTTTGAGAAGATGGATAGTGTCTAGGAGAGAAGATGGGTAGTGTCTAGGAGTTTGAGTGGGGAGCACAGAAGGGAAGTGGTGCTTAGGAAGAGAAAGGGAAGCCATTAGATGCAAGTTTAGAACAATCATATTCTTGAGCAGTTCATTAACAAAAATCAGATTTCATATTATAACACAACCATCCAGACACTAATTGCCCAATAATCTTTTCAGTCATACTCAAAATCAATTGTAGATTAGAGGTCAATAATTCATTTTAATATTATAACACAACCATTCCTTTAATTGCATAAACATACCTGCAATCTCTCAACTGACAAGAAAGTTCTCAACAAGGCATTGCAATAATATACGCATTCCCTAACCAAAGGCAAAAAACCATTGGCAACACAAACAATATACACACTCAAACTTATATTTAAAAAAGAAGAAGAAGAAGAAGAAGAAAAAGAACAATAATGCTAATAATATCATCACATCAAGTCTCAAAATCAGCTTAAAACTAACTTATCATGGGCCATCATGCAAAATAAACAAGCAGTTGCCAACTGTATGCCTTCAAGTTCTAACAAGTTAAGCTTGAATAATATCAGTTTTTTTAACCAAAAGATGCAATTTTTGTAAACAAACAATTAAGAGAGGAAATAGGAAGTGCTTAATCCACATTCAAACCCTAACACACTATTTGATTGTTGAGAAATTGATGTAAAATGACACAAGCAGCTAAAATTTTAATTCTCTTTCCATTATCCGCTTAAGTGAAGCCACTAATTATATAATCTATAACAGCATAAAACACAAAAAAGGAAGATTTTCCCTTTTTCTTGCCTAAAATTCCCAACAACCAAACAGAGGATAGATAGAAAATAACAACCCAACAAACAATCTAACAATGAAATTTCTCAATAACACCCAAAGAAAAAGCAATACCCATGAAAAATTACCTTTGAAAAATGTTGCACAGAGAGAGAGAGAGAGCATATGAGAAAAGTGGAAGAAAAAATAAGAGAGGTATCAAAAGGGAGAGATCAGAAAAACTTGCCTGGGAGCAATCGATGTTGAACGAAGGAGTGGCGAAGTCGCGTATGCGAACGAGAGAGAGAGAGAGAGAGGCTGAGTCGCGTGTTCTCAGTTTAACAAAGGGCTTATTTTACGAACCAAATTTTAAGCTCTCTGTATAAGGAGAGCGGGTGAGGAGGTTTTTCTACTGTTGGACTCTACAATTCCATTTAACTTAGTCCTTTATCTTACCAAACATGGATTCAAGTCCTATTTAGCACAGTCCAAGGGGGTGAGGCCTACCAAACATGCCCTTAGGCAATATATGAGTTTGACAATTGTTTTTATAACTGGCCCTACAGTTTTGTTTTGTTTTTGTTTTTTTGTCTTGATGGTTATGCTCATCACCGACACGACAAACATTTTCATCATAAATTTATATACCATTTGAAATGGCATAACTATGGGCTTCTTGTATCATCTGATTTCTTTTGCTATCAAAAATAGTAAAACGGTGGCAATTTCATCATTTCATGCTTCAGAATAATAGCTGGTTGGATTGAGTTTTAGTATATATAATTTAACTTTTGGGGTTTTGTACCTGATTCATAATTGGATTATTAAGCAAGTTTATCATTACTTAATCCCATCCAACAAAATTTTTTAATTAAAAATCATTATCAATTAACATGAAAATCACAATCAAATTTATAAACGTTTCAATGGCCACAACCCACCAAGGGAGTGGATCTGCTATCCCCAATTTGGTGTCCCCTCTATATCCCCCTTCTAGTTATTTGACACTTGTCCACCCATTAACTCTAAATACTGTCAACTTTCAACAAAATTAAATCGGAAAAAAAAAACCTAAAACTAAAGGGAAAAACAAATGCCAGACCCCTTCAACCTTCTTCCTTCCCTTCCCTGACCTCTTCCCTCAGCCGTCAGTCCCCGCCACACAAGGCCTCTCCTATACCCACTCTTCACGTTCTTCAAATTCCCTCACGACCCAAACTCCCTCAAACACGATAGGACCCAGCTATCTCAACTTTAACTCTATGCTTAAACAGGAAACCAATCTTGATATTATTTCTAACAATCCAAAATACAAGCCGTAACAACATTCAATTCTTCCCCGAAATGACACAGAAAATAAATGATAAAGCATCAGCCAAATGGATAAGCATTATAGTGTTCAATTCAATAATTAAAGAGGAAAAAAAATATATATTTAGTCATATACCTATTCTTAGCACTAAAACTATAAATAAACCCTACATCATTTAATTTCTATAAACAAATCAAAAAAAAAAAATCCAAAAAATGACAGTTGGCCCTATTGAATTTAATTTTGATTATAAATTACTTTGATACCCTATTGAGTGTTTTGGGTTTTTTTATGAGGTTTTGGGGTTGTATTTGTTTTAAAAAATCAATGGCAGTTTTGTAATTCAAAAGAAGTTAAAAGTCTTTTTGTTATGTTGTAAATGGGTTTTGGGTGTGTTTCTAAAGTCCATTTCATATAGGATTTTTTTTTTTTTTATAATTTGAGCTCTTAATTATATTGGGTATAATAGTGAATCTCCCAAAAATAAATGCTTTCTTGGATGTTATGAGACATTTAATTTCATGACATAAAATTATACGAAGGAACCGTAAGATGAATTTGATTGTTCAAGAGTCCCAGAACATGGCAACAGAGATAACTCCAATGCCAAACAACACAGCCAAAAACTTGTAATGGGGTTGGTCAACAGAGACTGCCTTCTGAGCTGTGTAACCCTTTGACAGCAGATGGTTTATGGATACATATATGAACACCCCACATGCCAAACCTATGGAAATGGCGAAGAGCCAATCTGCTGTGGCACCTTGGGTTGTGGAATCTATTGTGATGCCAACTCCCACACCAACTGGACTCGAAATGCCGAACACGAAAGCATACGCCATGCATGATAAGAAGGGACGGTTCGGAAGCATGCGGAGGAGAGCAATGCCCATGGCAATGGCTGCAATGATCTTGTGCACACTGACTGTCCACAAAGCCTTCCAAGCTTCTGCTTTTGTCTTGGCAACTCCGATTGCAATGCCCTCAAAGAAAGAATGGAAACATAAGGCTACGATCAACAAAATGCTGTCCCCAACTGAACCAACTGTTGCAGGGTGGTGACCATGACCACTGTCGTGGCCCTGTCGAAGCGTACAAGCAAAACACTCAGTTAGTTGCAATTACTAACCGGCACATATGTTATGTTATGACAGTCTGACACGTTATGTTGTGAGATTGAATTTTGACAATTAATAAAGTGGCAATATGTTTGAATGTGGAGTACTCTTTCACAATCTCGCCACGTAACGTGTTAGAGGTCTGGCAAGTTCGTTTACCCTACTAATAACTTATATACATCCCACATATATAATATCAAAGCTCATGTATCTCACCTTGTGACTGTCCTTTCCTGTAATAGGAAAATAAAAATTGTGAAGTCAGTATCTTGTTTAGGGTATAAGCAGAAGAGATCCTGGTAATTGGATTTGATCAAGTAAATAATCTTTTTCTTATAAAACCAATATCTTAAGACTGCCTACTCGGTTCTTAGCACAAACTTATCAAAACGAAGAACTGAATGGTGCCTAATTCCTAAATGAAGAACTCATGAAAACCCACCTACCGTGAACTTCAAGGTCACTGCACTCTTGCTTAGCATACACATAGGAAACAACACAATCCGCAAGCATAGTGATCAAGAACCCCACACTGGCCAGCATAAATGCAAAAGGGTACTCCTTCTCAGTCAAGCTTTGGAAAGTCTTGTTTGAATCACTCAGAAAGTGCATGAGAGCTGTTCCCAAAAACACTCCGCCAGCGAACTGTGTGCCTAGAACCAAGAACCCCTCATTCCACTTTAGGAAGTAGGGTGACATTCCAGCTGCAAATGTCCCAACAAAGACCAAAACCAAGCACCAGATCTTGACCAGAATTAGAGGCTTAGACTGAAGGCTGTCAGCCTCGTCGCTCCTGTGGCTTTCCTTGTCATTGTGGCTGCTGAACCCCAAGGCAGAGAGGGTGAGGCAGAGGAAGAGAGAGAGCTTGAGAGTATTGTAGCAAGCCATATTGCAGTGGTGCATGGAAGAAGTTGAAAGGTTCATTGTGTTAATATACAACTGGTGTTTTGGACTTTACCTCAACTACAAATAAAAGAAAACAATCATCAATTACTGATAATATATCATTTTACAAGGTAGTGACTGATTTTCTCTTTAATTTGGTCATATAAAGTATTATTTTTCCTCTGACAAAGTAGGAGCACGCCTAAGTAATATAATTATTTAGGAAAAATCGTTATGGCGTATTCTTTCTCCTTGCAATTAAAAGAAGCAAATGCAGTTATCACCATGAGAAAAAATTTCATAAATGAAAACTACGTTGGCACCTAATCGGTTTCTGATTGGTACAATTACATTAGGTGTATGTACACCAGTGAACATCTGGGAGAGAGTTGACATTACTGTATGTAAACATCAAACAGACAATGCCACACATTGACACGTCTTGGATGTTATGTAAATGTGAAACAGATGTTTTGTGTATTTTTTGATGAAACAGATGTTTTGTGTATTTTTTGATGAAACAGATGTTTTAGTATACCTAGAAATTAATCTATACAGAGTCAAATAATAAAGGGAAGAATATATTTTTTGATATATTTTTATTCTCCAAAATAAGATATTTATAATACAAGTGTGTATGGTTATACAAGGAAACAAATAAACTCCTAATTACACAAGATTTGTACAAAAGAGAAAGAAATAAAATCCTAATAAAATAAGAAATAAATCTCCTAATAGAATTAGGATCTCGCCAACACTTCCACTCAAGTTGAAGCAAAGATGTCATGCATGCCCAACTTATTAAGCTAGTTGAGAAAGACAGTAGTAGACACAACTTTCGTAAGAACATCTGCTAGCTGATACTCAGATGATATGAATGGAAAAGAAATAATCCCAGTATCCAACTTCTCTTTAATAAAATTTTGATCAACTTCCACATGCTTTGTAGGATCATGTTGCACAAGGTTATGAACAATCGCAATTGCATCTTTATTATCACAATACAAATTTCATGGGTTTCTGGGGCTCAAACCCAAGATCTCCCAACAATCTCCTTAACCATAGTAACTCAAACACACCTTGAGCCATCCCACGATATTCGGCTTCGGCACTAGATTGAGACACCACTTTTTATTTTTTACTCCTCCAAGTAACAAGATTACTACCAACAAATGTGAAATACCCTAACGTAGAACGTCTATCAATAACTAAACCATCTTAATCGGCATCCGTATACCCTTCCACTTTTGTATGGCCATACTTGGAAAACATTAACCCATTGCCATGAGTTACTTTCAGATACCTCAGAATACCCATCACAGCACCCATATGATCTTCACTAGGAGAATGCATAAATTGACTCACTGCACTCACTGTATATATAATATCAGGACGTGTATGAGCTAAATAAATCAGTTTCCCCACAAGTCGTTGATAACGCTCTTTATCAGTGAGGACTTGATCATGATATAACTCCAACTTATGATTTTGTTCACTAGGGGTATCAATTGGTTTATAATATAACATTCTAGTCTCTGCAAGTAAATCCAAAATATATTTCATTTGGGACAGAAAGTTACCATGCTTAGATCTGACAACTCAATCCCAAGATAGTACTTCAAGTCACCCAATGACTTCATCTCAAGCATGGAAGTAAGATACTTATGAAGATTTTGCATTTCTGCCTAATCATCTCCAGTCACAATCATATCATCAACATAAATAATTAAAGCTATCAATTTATCTTTTTGACTCTTTAGAAACAAAGTAATAGTCCAGGTTACTCTGTACGTACCCAAATTTCTTCATAGACTCAGCAAACCTCCCAAACCATGCTCTTAGAGACTGCTTTAATCCACATAAGGATTTTTGCAGCTTATACACAACACCCTCCTTGGAGGTCAGAGGAATACTAGGAGGAAGATCCATGTATATTTTTTCCTTGAGGTCACCATGTAGGAACACATTTTTTATATATCAAACTGCAATAAAGGCCATTCACCATTAGCAACCAAGGACAAGAGTACACGCACAGTATTGAGCTTTGCTATTGGAGCAAAGGTCAGAGTAATCCATTCGATAGGTCTGAGTATAACTTTTTCTACCAATCTAGCCTTGTAACGGTACATTAGATAATTGACACAAATATGATGCATATGACTTAGATAAACGATGAGTTGACACATAGTGGCTAATGGGGTATTTAGACTTAGCATGTATATCAAGTGAGTATTGTATTTTAGGTTTTCTATGAGTGATACGTGGGGACAACTCATAGCTTGGATAGATCATCAGAGATTGCCTCACTTGTTTCACTATCACAACTTGATTGGAGCGATGGCAAAGCAAGGGGTCTTGCATCGAACTCAGGTACATACGGGTTACAAGGGTCATTGTCACAAATTTCAGGCACAGACTACTGATGACATCCTAGCTGTCGACCAGCCATTTCTTCACAGAGAGCGATTTCGACATCGTCAGACTCAGTCAACTAGTCGAGTTCCAAATGTCGATCGGTCTTTTCTTCACACAGAGCATCATCTTCAGCTCCAGGCTGTGGCGACCGGTCGCTTTCTCCCGTGTGATCGGTCGTTTTCTTCTTGAGAGTAACTTCTTCAAATATATCATTCTGCAATTCAAGTCCAAGATTCTCTAATTCAAGACTCTCCAATTCACTCCCCATCTGCCCCTGAATTAGAGAGGAGGGAGAGACATAATAGGGCACTTCTTCATGGAAACTCACATCCAAAGTAACATGCACCTTCTGGATAGGTGGATGATAGCACTTATAACCCTTTTGAGTGAAGGAGTAACCAATAAAGACATAGCGCGGAGTACAATGATCAAGTTTACTTCATTGAGGAAAGTAAACATAAACAAAGGCAACACACCCAAAAACTTTAGGGGCAACTTAGAGATGGAGACAGGAGAAACATGGTCAGCAAACACAACATGTGGAGCCTTGAAATCAAGAGCCCAGCTAAGAGTACGATTAATTAAATTGGCAGTAGACAGAACAACGTGCTCCTAAAGATGATGGGGAACAGACATATCCAATATAAGTGAGTGGGCAACTTCAAGCAATTGTGGGTTCTTCTGTAACACCCCGACTGCAAATTAAATTCCCTATCTAAATTATTTAATTTAATTAATTATGAAATTTCGAATTTACCCTTGGGGTAGGGGTATTTTGGTCATTTCCTTATCCGGAGAGATTTTGGGGCAACAAATAGTATTTTTAGGTAGATAGTACTGAGTTGAGTCCGTAGACATGTAGTGGGCTCGATTCGGAGTTGTAACGAAGAAGTTACGAGTAAAACATCACCAGTGTCATAACTGTAATTTCCTCAAAGATGGTTTTTAATAAAATCTTATCTCTCTCTCTCTCTCTCTCTTTCTCCCCGTGTTGTCGTTCCCTTCTCCCCCCTCGCGATTGCAAAAACGCAGCCACCATTTTCGGCCACCGTAGCCCCCGGTCCTGGTGTCAAAACTACCAGCCAAGTCACGTCGTCATGACCTGGTCCATTCCTCGCCACAAGCTGTTGTCCAGCTGCCGGAATCTGTAAAAAACGAGCCGAATTTTCCTGAAATTTCAAACCTCTCGTTCTCTCTCCTCTCGCCACCAAATAGTCGTGTAAGGTATGGATTTCCATCAATTTTTCATGATCCAGCTAATTGTTGGATAGGATTTCATCACTTTTGAGCCTATGTAGTTTGATTTTCGAATTGTATTTCAGTCTATTTTGGGATCACGATTCCGGCCACTTCCAGTCACTTTTTAGGATAGGCCCAAGAACAAAAGTGACTCCAAATAGGATGTTATACCTAAGGTAGGAATCTTGAGCTGTACTTTTGAGATTTTCCAGTGAAGTGTTATCGCTTTGAACACCCACACGCTGCCGGCGCGTGGGCATTGTAGAAAAAGAGGCATTGTGTCCCAATGTGATCTCCTGATCCTCATGAACGCATAGGTACTTTCAGCTTTCAATTCGGTTGACATTTGAACCCCAAACGGATTTCGCATTTTGTGCGTTATCCAGGTTCGATAGGTTCGGACCGTTGGATCGAGTCCAAATTAATATATGTTAATCTAGACATTCCTAGGATCGTATAGGGATTCTCGGATCGTGAATCGGAGCCCCGAATGTTCCTATTCAATAACTTAAAGTTTGCGTTTTACGATAACCGTCCGATCGTGAGTGATTTGATTCTCCGTTTCGGACTAAACTTACAAGACGTGTATCCTAAACCTTGTGGAACCTGTAGGAACTTTCAGATTGTCTCATTCCTCGTACACTCACTAGAAACCCGAGAAATTAGGATATTTAATTTAAAGTTCTCGTTCGGAACGCTTTGTATTAATCTCGTATTCGTATTCTAAAATAGGTACTCCGACCACGCATACGCAGCAGGCAGGACCCTCTCAGGGTCAAGCAACATGGGACTAGTTGTGAGTGGCTTTGTTTTCAAATCTTAAGCATGATTTTATTGATGGAAAAATTATACATAATGTTTTAAATGGTATATTGGATATATTATATATTTGATTGTCAAATTTGATGTTCTTATAAAGCTTTGGCAATATATTTTGGGTTTGACATATTTGAGTATCTTGAGTATGTATATATGGATTTTGAGAAATTCTATCTATATTTGTCTATGTGTGGGGTACTTGGGTTGTTGAGATGAGATTGTGAAAAGAAAAGAGTATAGAATGTTAGTTTGGAGTGTTATAAGCACTACCTTATGTACCTCCCCAGATTTGGAACTTGGATACGGAAACTTGAGATACTTGGAAATGTCCAAACTCGGGCCATCCTTGACGAGGTGTTGCTGTAGACCCTTGATTGGGTAGTCTGCGCACGTAGGACTGGTATTATGCATACGAGTTGTCTCAGGCATACGAGTTTTGAAAGTCTCAACTGTACGTGCTAACTGAGAGTTAGTCCTCCAGTTGGACGGCTCGTTCTTTAGCCACATGGCCAATTGAGGAATTCTTTTATGTGGGCTCTTCCATGTGAACTAGTCAAACATCCCCAGGTTGGATTGTTTCCCCGGTATAACTAGGTGATTGTCATATTTATATTATATATATATATCATATTATATATATATATATCATATTATATATATATATATACAAACAATTATTCATTCATTCTTGTTTCTCGGTGAAGATACTTTCTTGCCGGTCGTGCCAATGGGTATGCTTTTGAGAGTTTAGTTTTGGGACTTATAATATTGGAATGGTGAGTTTGTAAAGTGTTCTTTATGGATTTTGGACTTGGCATCCGGTGTTGATTTAACTTGATATGTATATACTTGATTTTGATGGTTTTGGGATGCATTTGGATTTTCTTGCATGGTTTTCTAAACGGTAGGGTTATATTATGTTAGTTTACACTGAATTGAACTTTATTTTTGTCTAGTCACACTTTTCTGTTTTGCGCCCCTCATCTAGTAGTTGACTGAGCTCCGCAACCGAGCATGATCGTGTGCTTCCAAATCTTGAGCCTTCGTAGAACTCTTTCATCATTTTATTCCCGTTGAACTTTGTTTTTGCTATAATCGAATTTCTTAGATATGCTATGTTATCACCCGTGCTAGGGTTTGATTTATGAGGCCGGAGGCCTTTGTTGTAAACTGTTTATTCGCTTTAAAGCATGCTGCTGGTTGGGATTTTAAATTGTGAATTTTTGAACATGTTGAAAATTTGGGAAATATTCAATTTACAGGGGGTGACTCTGCCAAAATTTTGGTAAAAAGTCTCGGTTTTAGTAAGTGGGCCCGGCATCGGGGTGATGTCGGTAACAAGAAGGGATTCGTCTCAATTTCAGAGGAAATCTGGGGCGGGTCCTGTCATCTTCCTTTCAAACACACCATTTCATTGAGTGGTAAAATGAGTTGTTGTTTGGTGAATAACACCTTGAGCGCAGAAGAAATATGCCAAAGTATTAGTCACATATTCTCCTTATCAATCCAGAATACTTTGACTTGAGCTTGAAACTGAGTAGACACCATAGTACAAAACTCTAGAAGGATGGAAGCAAAATCATGTTTATTTTTCATCAAGAAAACCCAAGTAAGTCGGGTACAATAATCAATAAATGTAATGAACCAACGAAATCTGTTCAAAGTAACACGAGTCGGACCCCGTACATCAGAATGCAATAAATCAAAAGGCTTTGCAACTTTACTATCATTCTAAGGAAATACAGTGCGATGCCTCTTGGCCAAAATACATGTCTCACACTTAAAACTGGACTCATCACAAGAGCATAGTAAAGATGGAAACAAACGCTTAAGGTAGCCAAACGACGGGTGTCCTAAGCGACGATGCCATAACCAAACTTGTTGTTTGTCTTTGATGTTGCAACTTTGAATAGTATTAACGACACAATCACGAACTGCTGTAGAAGGCAATGTCAAATAATATAACCCCCCATGCATTTACCATGCCCAATCGTCTCGTGAGTCTTGAGATCCTGAAAAAAGCAATGTGTAAGATAGAAAGTAGCAGAAGTATTAAGTGTATCAAGTAATCGACCAACAGATAACAAGTTATAATGGATATTGGGAACTAGTAACGCACAAGACAAGGAGATAGTACAAGTGAGAGAGATTGTGCCCTCGCCAGTAATTGGAGAGGGCAAGCCATTAGCACTAGCTACTTATAGGTCACAGGTGTTACTAGACAACTCATCAAAAAATTTAGAATAAGAAATCATATGATCAGAAGCACAAGTGTCAATTATCCAAGTATTGGAGCCAGTACCTAGAATAGAGTAAAAAACACACAAGTTTGCAAAAGCAGCAACAATAGCACCAATAATGGAGTTATCACCCATGCTTATAGCAAAAACTCAACAGATCATGGCAGAGTACACAACGAAACATAGTAGAGGCACAAATATGGCAGATGCACGAAGACAGGCACGAACAAGGCATAGTACATAGCGAAACATAGCAGAGTCATAAATACGGCAGATGCAGAAAGACAGGAATAACACGAGCACAGTAGAGACACGAATACTATAACACAATACACAAACCCAGGAGGGCATACATTGCACACATAAAGAAAAATATGAGGCTAGAGCACGGGTGGGTACAACACACAGGTCACCATAAAGTCGGCTCTGATGCCAAGTCAAACAATATGGGGTTGAATATTTTATGATATATTTTCATTCCCCAAAAGAAGGTATTTATAATAAAAGTGTGTAAACTGTAGTAGGGTTATATAAAGAAAAAAATACACTCCTAATTACACAAGATTTGTACAAAATAGAAAGAAATAAAATCCTAATAGAAAAGGAATAAATCTCCTAATAGAATTAGGATCTTGCCAACATACAGTTTAGCTTGATATGTTCAAAGTATCGCGACATTTAGCTGCTTATGCAAAGAAATCGAAAAAAAAAAAAATTATTGAGTATGGCTACAGTTCAATAATTTAGTGATTAATCACATCCTGTTGCTTGTACTTAAAGGGATCCATATTTAAATGGATTCATTTTTATCACTTTGTATATAAGATAAGATAAGGATCAACGCCCATATGGTTTGCCAAGCCATCTGAGCAGTAAATTCTGAATGACCCTCACAACTACTACAAGCAAACGAACCAAAAGGGAAGGGATAGGTAATCTATGTAAGAATTTGACTAAAATGGAAATAAACATTACTGGGGATCATTAACAGTGCTGTAAACCTAAATTAATAACTTATTGTAGAAAAAAATTCAAACCCAAAATAAATAAATAAATAAAAAAGAAACTCGTGTTTATCACTGCTATTATTCAATTAGCCACATTCCATACAGGCTTCAAATGTAGCCTTCGACAAACAAATCCTGCGGGAACAATCTCTGGCATATGGCTGCAAATGTCCCAAATCATCACAACAGCGCTACTACCCCAAATCCCAACTAAAGATTGCGAAAAACTTCTTGTAGGGTTTGTCCACAGAACTGCTTTGTTGGGTGCATAACCCTTCTCCAACAAATGGTTTATTGTTACTGTCACATCCTGGGATCGGCTCCGCCTTAGCACGATATTGTCCGCTTTGTCCACATGTCATTAGAAAAAAGGAAAAGGTCTAAAAAGAATGTTAGAAAGAAAGTTGCTAGCATGTGTTTGACTAATCTAGATGTGCTTGGAACAATCTAGCCAAAAGTGATGTAACGGATAATGGTTGAATGTGGCAAAGAAAACCTTGCATGAGATGAGTACTTACGTAGGCAAATACCGTTACATGCTGGATTATTCTGGTAGATAAAATAAGGTGTGCTTAGTCCAAATTTTTTTTCTAAAAAAAGGTGTTTAGTCTAAAAATTTTTGTCTAAAAAAATAAGGCGTGCAATCAAAAGATGTGACCCCTCACGTCATCATATAGATTTAAGAAGGTAGCAGGCCATCACATTTCTCCATCTACATATCTCAACACAGGCTTCATAAAGACTGGCATAAATCCAAAGCACCAAAAAAAATAAACTCAGATAACGAATGGGTAAGGGAGGAAAGCCTGATGGAGGTGATGGTTTTGAGGAAGCCAGCAGAGATGGTTGTGAGCAAGAGAACATGGCTGTTTGGCTTCTTGGTGTTAACACCCTCAAAATCCAACCCTTCAAGCTCCCTAATCTCGGTTCTGTTTCTGGATCACTGTTTCTTTGAAGTCAACTTCTTACACTTTTCAGGTCAAATTATTATTTGTGATCCTTTTTGCCTAATTGACTTCCTGTGTTCCTTGTTTTCTTGGTATTTCTTTAGGACCCCGTGATGTTTTAATTCGACTCAAGGCTGTTGGCATATGTGGCAGTGATGTTCACCACTTCAAGGTCACCCCCTCTTTTCCTTCTTGGTTCTTTATTATATTCATGATAGAGCAAAGGCCAGGCACACTGTTTTAATCAACTAACCTAACTCACGTCTTCACGGGAAATTTGATATTTGATGTTTATTGATTGTTAAACAATATAAACTTTAAATTAATTGGTAAATGGCCTGTTTTGATTGTTGTTGTTTAATTTGTTATTATTTTCAGAACATGAGATGTGCAGATTTTGTGGTGAAAGAGCCAATGGTAATCGGGCATGAGTGTGCTGGGTTCGTAGAGGAAGTTGGGAGTGAGGTGAAGCATCTGGTGCCTGGTGACCGTGTGGCACTAGAGCCCGGCATCAATTGCAAGCGATGTGAGCTATGCAAACAAGGCCGATATAATCTATGCCCCGAGATGAAGTTTTTCGGGTCCCCTCCAACTCATGGTTGCCTGGCAAATCAGGTATCTACGTATTTGCAGCATATTATATGCCAGTTGTAACTAGCACAAGATGACACGTGGAGCGTTGTAAGCTTGGCACAAGCGGAACATTTAGTATTGGATAAGGCTGACTAGACCATGACTAGACTTTGAGTTTTTGTTTTGTTTTTGGGTTACAAGACTTTGAATTTATTTTAATTGTGACTTCTTTGAATATGGGTTATGTTGAGGAGGTGTGTTGATAGGTTGAATTTTCTCTGCTATTCTGGATTTTTGTGCAAGATTTGTGTCTTAGTCTAAAATGTATTTAAATGTGGGAGACATAAAAAAGATGCAGGGTCGTTTGTCTGCTTGGTTAGTCAAACATGGGTTAGTTCATAGATCTTTGCCTACCAAACATCGATTATAACTATTGTCCAAATGAATTGGACTAGTCATGTGAGTTGAAATAGTACAAATAACTACCAGACACTTTGAGATACTACAGTTTTTTCAGTGGGCAATTCAAATTTGAGGCAGGTGTTGGAGATACATGATGTTTTCTTATATTTTATTTTAAAGGTTGTCCATCCTGGAGACCTGTGTTTTAAACTACCAGACAATGTGAGCTTGGAGGAAGGGGCAATGTGTGAGCCCTTAAGTGTTGGTGTTCATGCTTGTCGTCGGGCTAGTGTTGGTCCAGAAACAAATGTTTTGGTCATGGGAGCAGGACCTATAGGACTTGTTACATTGTTGGCTGCTCGTGCCTTCGAAGCACCTAGAATTGTCGTGGCAGATGTGAATGACCACTGTTTATCCGTTGCAAAGGCTCTTGGTGCGCATGAGATTGTCAAAGTTTCTACAAATATAGAGGTACATGATGCTGTTACATGTTCGGGATTTGTAGGGTGAAATCAACCCTTTTTTTAATGAGTTTATCTAAATTATTTTGAAGGAGGTTGCTGAAGAAGTTGCTAAAATAAAAGAAGCTATGGGAACTCGAGTAGATGTAAGCTTCGATTGTGCAGGGTTTAATAAAACCATGGCGACAGCTCTAAGTGCTACTGGTTCCGGTGGCAAAGTTTGCCTTGTGGGAATGGGCCAGAGAGAGCTGACTCTCCCACTCACTTCAGCTGCTGCCAGGTATAAATTGATTAATTCATTTGTTCAGTTGGTAAAACTATTTGTATTGTATTTGGTGTCACATCTCTAATAGAGGCATGAGACATTACTCATTTGTGACACGCATTATTTTTATTATTTAAGATTTCATGATTTTAATACAGAGAGGTCGATGTGATTGGAATTTTCCGATACAAGAACACATGGCCCCTGTGCCTCGAATTGTTGAGAAGTAGTAAGGTTGATGTGAAGCCCCTGATAACACATCGTTTTGGATTCTCTCAAAAGGAAGTGGAAAAAGCATTTGAAACCAGTGCTGGTGGAGGCAACGCCATTAAGGTCATGTTTAATCTGTAAAATTGGCTTAAGGAAATGGAGCCAATCTTTCGTGAAATTTTTGTTGTGCTTTGTTTGCCCAATAATCGGGGTTTGTGGTTGGGTGTTGTACTTATAATTAGCCCATTTTAAACCCATCTTAGTCGGGTACAAGTTTCTGTTGTAAAAAAAATAATAATAATAAATAACTATTAAAAGGACCAAGGAGTATCATTTTGTGATAATAATTGTAATAAAGATATAGAAAATAAATTAAATACTAAAATTTCATACTTTTTTTAATATATACAAAGCAGTGGTTGAATTATTTACTTACTTAAGTACCAAGCAAAACCCTATTTGTTTAGAATAGTCCTCTAATTATTTAAGTTAATACCTAATATTTAATGTAATTTATTTAAGATAAGTATGGACAAAAATATTGAGGGTCCAAAACTATGAAAATATTGAGAAAAATAGCTAATTTTGAATAAAGACATGAAATCTTGAATAATTTTTCAATACATATTTATATAATTAATTTTGTACTACTTCAACTCTACAAACTAGTAAAATCTAGTTGCATAATAAATTGTCTAGTAATAATTAAAAAATTTGGCAAGTTACAACTGAAAAGTTCGGTCACTATATAATATTTTAATATAATATATTTTAATATTTTAATATATATTATTTTTATTCAATAATATGTGAAAATTATGTGTATAATACGTGAATTTTGTGTGTATTAGTGAAAATTTTATAAAAAAATGCTTGTATTAAACATGAAAGTGGTAAATTATTTATACGGGTAATAATTCTAGAAAAGTAAAAAATGAAAAGGGGACAATAGAGACTCAGGTAATAGCCTAATAATAATGGATAATGCTCTAAACTACTTTTATCGATAAACGAAAATCGGGGAAATTTTTTTTAAAGAAAAAAAGGACCCCAGTATATATATATATATAAAGAGTATAGAGGATCGACTATACTATATTTTTAATTAAAAAATAGAAAAAAAATCAGAAAAAAAGAGTACGCCCGGCTATACTTTTTATACCCCAAAAAAAAAAAAAAAAAAGTATAGCCGCTAAGTACAGCCGCACGGCTATACTATTTAAAAAAATAAAAATCTGAGTAAAGCCGACGGGCTAAAGTATTTATACACACCCAATAAGGGTGATAACAACCACATCAAAAAAATGACAATAAAAAAGGATCGCAAATAATTAAGATTCAAGCTATTATAAAGACGACATTCCTGCATTCATCTAAAGTAAATCGATGTGGTAAACAGTGCATTCAATTGACTCATAAAGGTTAATTCTTTAAACATGTCAATGACAAAAACTCTAGATTGAGAGTTTGGAAGTGTTCCAAATTATGTCCGGCAAATGTTCATGGGGATACCTGAAATTGATGGGATCTGATCTTCTGGCTTCTTCTTCTTCTTTGCATTTTTGCTTGATTTGCCAGAACACAGGAACCAACTCATGGCTTGTTCTCCTACCTCTTTACCTCAAATATTACACTCCTTTTTTTTCAGTTATTCATCTCATGTACCTTTTCTTATCGCAGGGTTGTTCCTTAGTCGTGCTCAATCATGATGATATATATTCAGACACGGTGAGGCCCTTCCTTATTTTACAGATGGAGTATCTAGCAGACATTCTGATAAGAGCAGAACCGTGGGAAGGTATTTGCTGGAACACATTTTGTCACTTCACCAGATTGAATTTTCTGTAAAAAGCAAGAGTCTATTTCCTTTCATTTGAACAGTCCTATAGTGAGTTCACTGGTTCGCCAAGATAGATTGCTAGAAACTAGAAAGTATGTCTGTCAAATCATTCATGTATGGTCATTTGTGGTTACTTACTTTTTGAGTCTTGGTTGTTATGGAAATGAATAATCGGCTATTCAGTTTCGTTTTTTTAAGTGTTATGCTCATACATATGATAGTTGCTTTGTGTCATGGTCTTTTTTCTGGATTTTCTTCTTCTCTTTTACCTGTCGTATCTTCTCCGCCGAGTTCACTAGATCACAATCCTGTGTTAGCAATTGAAAAATTGTGAGAACTATTTCCATTAGTATTGCTTGCTGGCTTGCTGCTGGTGACCTGCCAATTATGCCTGTAGCAAGTGTACTTTTCCTGTCTAGTATTACTTCCCAAAAGTCTGATCTTAATGGTTTTGATATCCATACAATTGAACGAGATTACGAAAGTTATGATCCTCATTGTTCTTGTTGGTTGCAGTTGACAGTCTTGCAAGACCTTGAAGGGCATTTACAGATGCATCACCGAGACCTTGAAGGTCTTTAAACATATTTTCACATTGCACCAACAATAAAAATATAGATTTCTCTGTAGGCCTACCTTTTCAGGTGCCTTTTGTAAAAGTCCCACATCGTAAATACAAACTCCTATATAGTTGTTTATAAACAAAGCATTATGTCAAATGAGTTTGGTTAAGAAAGGAGAGTTGGGTTAATGGGCCTGGCAATAGGCTAGGCCTTCATTAATAATACTTATATTAATCAAAGACTTGGGGCTCGGGCCTTGGGGCACTTGGGCAATGAAACAAAAAGTAAAAGAAACTAGTTTTATATTCTGAAAATTTTAAAAATCCAGCAATAAAATTTTATTTTAAAAAGTATAGCCGCACGGCTATACTATTTATAATATAAAAAATGATCAACCCAACGCATAGGCACCACGTGTAAAAATAGTACCACCGCGCGGCTGTACTATTTTTTTTAAAAAAAATTAGGGCAAGCTTGTATAGCCACGCGGCTATACTAATTTGTTTTTTTTTTTTAAGTTTAAAAAGAATCCAGTGCAGCCGGCCCCAGCACCTGTGCGCCACGTGTCAAACAAGTAGAGTCGCACGGCTGTACTATTTTTTAATAAAAATTGAGGGAAACTGAGTAATATATATACACTATTTATATTCAATAATATGTGAGAATATGAACGTAATAGGTGAATTTTGTGTGCCTTATTGAAATTTTTGTAAAAGAATACTTGTATTAAACATGAGAAATACGTGCGGACGTGTAAAATACATGATTAAACGCGAAAGTACCAAGATCTTTATACGGATAATAATTTTGGAAAAGTAAAAAAATCAAAAAGGGACAATAGTTACTCAAGTAATGGCCTAATAGTTACGGATAGGGCTCTTGGGCATGGAGAAATTTAATTAAGACACCAAAACGATTTGACAAAACACAAAATAAATTTAATTTAATTATTTTGTGCACTTTTTCTTTTCTTTTCTTTTTTTTTTCGTTGGGGTATGAAATAGTAGTTAAAACATAATTACTAATTAAAGTAACTCAAAGAGGGTAAGATATTACTTAATTACATATAATAAATTAAAGAAGTTGGGCAATGGAAAAAAAGAGTAAAGGAAACTAATTTCATATTCTGAAAATTTTTAAAAAAATTTATAATATAAAAAAGGATCAGCCCAGCACATAGGCACCACGTGTCAAAAGAGTAGAGCCGCGCGGTTGTACTATTTTAAAAAAATAAAAATAAAAAAATAAGACAAGCGAGTATAGCCGCGCGGCAATACTATTTGTTTGTTTGTTTGTTTTTTTTTTTTTAATAAAGTTTAAAAAGAATCTAATGCAGCCGGCCCCAGCGCCTATGCACCACGTGTCAAACAAGTAGAGCCCCACGACAGTACTATTTTTTAGGGTAAATTACTCAAATAGTCCTCAAAGTTGTACGCGATTTATATTTTGGTCCCTAAATTAAATTATTAGTCCAAATGGTACATAAACTCTATTTTAATTGCTCATTTGATCCAACCGTTACATTTCTGTTAAATGTAACCAAATTTTAGGGGTAAATAGGACTTTTTTTCATAATTAACAAATAAAATAGGATTAAAATAAATACAAAATTAGAAAATAATTGAAGAAAAAGAGAGGAAAAAATCATGAGACCCAAACCCCCTCCCTTCGATTTCTTCTCCCCTATTCTAATTACTGAGTTTTAATTTTTATTTTTATTTTTTTTAATTTTAACGTACGAAATGACCAATTTGCCCTCATATTTAACAGCAATTTTGACAGAATGTAACGGTTGGATCAAATGGGCTATTAAAATAGAATTTATGTACCATTTGGACTAATAATTTAATTTAGGAACAAAAATGTAAATCGCGTACAAGTTTGAGGACCATTTGAGTAATTTACCCTATTTTTTAATAAAACATTAAGGGAAAACTGAGTATAGCCGTGCGGCTATACTTTTAAAAAATTAAAAAATATATATACACTATTTATATTCAATAATATGTGAGAATATGAACAAAATAGCTGAATTTTGTGTGCCTTATTGAAATTTTTGTAAAAGAATACTTGTATTAAACATGAGAAATACATGCGGACGTGTAGAATACATTATTAAACGCTAAAGTACCAAGATCTTTATACGGATAATAATTTTAAAAAAGTAAAAAAATCAAAAAAGGACAATAGTTACTCGAGTAATGGCTTAATAGTTACGGATAGGGCTCTTGGGCATGGAGAAATTTAATTAAGACACCAAAACAATTTCACAAAACACTAAATAAATAGAATTTAATTATTTTGTGCACTTTTTCTTTAAAAATTTTTTTGGTTGGGGTATGAAATAGTAGTTAAAACATAATTACTAATTAAAGTAACTCAAAGAGGGTAAGATATTACTTAATTACATATAATAAATAAAAGAAGTTGGGCAATGGAAAAAAAAAAAGTAAAGGAAACTAATTTCAAATTCTGAAAATTTTAAAAATTCGGCAATAAAATTTTATTTAAAAAAGTATAGACACACGGCTATACTATTTATAATATAAAAATGGATCAGCCCAGCACCACGTGTCAAAAGAGTAGAGCTACGCGGCTGTACTATTTTTCAACAAAAAAAAAAAAGGACAAGCGAGTATAGCCGCGCGGCAATACTATTTGTTTGTTTTTTTTTTAAAATAAACTTTAAAAAGAATCTAGTGCAGCCGGCCCCAGCGCTTGTGCGCCACATGTCAAACAAGTAGAGCCCCACGGCTGTACTATTTTTTAATAAAAAATTAAGGGAAAACTGAGCATAGCCGTGCGGCTATACTTTAAAATATATATATATATATATATTACAAATATATATGTATATACTGTTTATATTCAATAATATGTGAGAATATGAACACGATAGGTGAATTTTGTGAGCCTTATTGAAATTTTTGTAAAAGAATACTTGTATTAAATATGAGAAATACGTGCGGACGTGTAGAATACATTATTAAACACGAAAGTACCAAGATCTTTATACAGATAATAATTTTGGAAAAGTAAAAAAATCAAAAAGCGACAATAGTTACTCGAGTAATGGCCTAATAGTTACGGATAGGGCTCTTGGGCATGGAGAAATTTAATTAAGACACCAAAACGATTTGACAAAACACTAAATAAATTGAATTTAATTATTTTGTGCACTTTTTCTTTTCTTTTCTTTTTTTTTTTCGTTGGGGTATGAAATAGTAGTTAAAACATAATTACTAATTAAAGTAACTCAAAGAGGGTAAGATATTACTTAATTACATATAACAAATTAAAGAAGTTGGGCAATGGAACAAAAAGTAAAAGAAACTAATTTGATATTCTGAAAATTTTAAAAATCCAGCAATAAAATTTTATTTTAAAAAGTATAGCCGTGCGGCTATACTATTTAAAATATAAAAAAGCTTCAGCCCAGCGCATAGGCACCACGTGTCAAAAGAGTAGAGCTGCCCGGCTGTACTATTTCTTAAAAAAATTAGGACAAGCGTGTATAGCCGCGCGGCTCTATTAATTTTTTTTTTTAAAAAAAAAAGTTTAAAAAGAATCTAGTGCAGCCGGCCCAAGCGCATGGGCGCCACGGGTCAAACAAGTAGAGCCGCACGGCTGTACTATTTTTAATAAAAAAAATTAAGGGAAAACTGAGTATAGCCGTGCGGCTATACTTTTAAAATATATATATATATACTATTTATATTCAATAATATGTGAGAATATGAACATAATAGGTGAATTTTGTGTGCCTTATTGAAATTTTTTTAAAGAATAGTTGTATTAAACATGAGAAATACGTGCGGACGTGTAGAATACATTATTAAACGCGAAAGTACCAAGATCTTTATACGGATAATAATTTTGGAAAAGTAAAAAAAACAAAAAGGGACAGTAGTTACTTGAGTAATGGCCTAATAGTTACGGATAGGGCTCTTGGGCATGGAGAAATTTAATTAAGACACCAAAACGATTTGACAAAACACTAAATAAATTGAATTTAATTATTTTGTGCCCTTTTTCTTTTCTTTTCTTTTTTTTTTTCGTTGGGGTATGAAATAGTAGTTAAAACATAATTACTAATTAAAGTAACTCAAAGAGGGTAAGATATTACTTAATTACATATAATAAATAAAAGAAGTTGGGCAATGGAAAAAAAAAAGTAAAGGAAACTAATTTCAAATTCTGAAAATTTTAAAAATCCGGCAATAAAATTTTATTTAAAAAAGTATAGCCACACGGCTATACTATTTATAATATAAAAATGGATCAGCCCAGCACCACGTGTCAAAAGAGTAGAGCCGCGCGGCTGTACTATTTTTCAAACAAAAAAAAAAAAAATAGGACAAGCGAGTATAGCCGCGCGGCAATACTATTTGTTTGTTTTTTTTTAAAATAAAGTTTAAAAAGAATATAGTGCAGCCGGCCCCAGCGCCTGTGCGCCACGTGTCAAAAAAGTAGAGCCCCACGACTGTACTATTTTTAATAAAAAATTAAGGAAAAACTGAGCATAGCCGTGCGGCTATACTTTAATATATATATATATATATTATAAATATATATGTATATACTGTTTATATTCAATAATATGTGAGAATATGAACATGATAGGTGAATTTTGTGTGCCTTATTGAAATTTTTGTAAAAGAATACTTGTATTAAATATGAGAAATACGTGCGGACGTGTAGAATACATTATTAAACGCGAAAGTACCAAGATCTTTATACGGATAATAATTTTGGAAAAGTAAAAAAATCAAAAAGGGACAATAGTTACTCGAGAAATGGCCTAATAGTTACGGATAGGGCTCTTGGGCATGGAGAAATTTAATTAAGACACCAAAACGATTTGACAAAACACTAAATAAATTGAATTTAATTATTTTGTGCACTTTTTCTTTTCTTTTTTTTTTTTTCGTTGGGGGTATGAAATAGTAGTTAAAACATAATTACTAATTAAAGTAACTCAAAGAGGGTAAGATATTACTTAATTACATATAACAAATTAAAGAAGTTGGGCAATGGAACAAAAAGTAAAAGAAACTAATTTGATATTCTGCAAATTTTAAAAATCCAGCAATAAAATTTTATTTTAAAAAGTATAGCCGAGCGGCTATACTATTTAAAATATAAAAAAGGCTCAGCCCAGCGCATAGGCACCACGTGTCAAAAGAGTAGAGCCGACCGGCTGTACTATTTTTTAAAAAAATTAGGACAAGCGAGTATAGCCGCGCGGCTCTACTAATTTTTTTTTTTTTTTAAAAAAAAGTTTAAAAAGAATCTAGTGCAGCCGGCCCAAGCGCATGGGCGCCACGTGTCAAACAAGTAGACCCGCACGGCTGTACTATTTTTAATAAAAAAAATAATGGAAAACTGAGTATAGCCGTGCGGCTATACTTTTAAAAAATTAAAAAATATATATATATATATATACTATTTATATTCAATAATATGTGAGAATATGAACATAATAGGTGAATTTTGTGTGCCTTATTGAAATTTTTGTAAAAGAATAGTTGTATTAAACATGAGAAATACGTGCGGACGTGTAGAATACATTATTAAACGCGAAAGTACCAAGATCTTTATACGGATAATAATTTTGGAAAAGTAAAAAAAACAAAAAGGGACAGTAGTTACTTGAGTAATGGCCTAATAGTTACGGATAGGGCTCTTGGGCATGGAGAAATTTAATTAAGACACCAAAACGATTTGACAAAACACTAAATAAATTGAATTTAATTATTTTGTGCACTTTTTCTTTTCTTTTCCTTTTTTTTTCGTTGGGGTATGAAATAGTAGTTAAAACATAATTACTAATTAAAGTAACTCAAAGAGGGTAAGATATTACTTAATTACATATAACAAATTAAAGAAGTTGGGCAATGGAACAAAAAGTAAAAGAAACTAATTTGATATTCTGAAAATTTTAAAAATCCAGCAATAAAATTTTATTTTAAAAAGTATAGCCGCGCGGCTATACTATTTAAAATATAAAAAAGGCTGAGCCCAGCGCATAGGCACCACGTGTCAAAAGAGTAGAGCCGCCCGGCTGTACTATTTTTTAAAAAATTAGGACAAGCGAGTATAGCCGCGCGGCT
>NC_047653.1:16191307-16191650 GCF_902201215.1 Prunus dulcis | reverse complement strand
AGTTTAAAAAGAATCTAGTGCAGCCGGCCCAAGCGCATGGGCGCCACGTGTCAAACAAGTAGAGCCGCACGGCTGTACTATTTTTAATAAAAAAAATTAAGGGAAAACTGAGTATAGCCGTGCGGCTATACTTTTAAAATATATATATATATATATACTATTTATATTCAATAATATGTGAGAATATGAACATAATAGGTGAATTTTGTGTGCCTTATTGAAATTTTTGTAAAAGAATAGTTGTATTAAACATGAGAAATACGTGCGGACGTGTAGAATACATTATTAAACGCNAAAGTACCAAGATCTTTATACGGATAATAATTTTGGAAAAGTAAAAAAA
>NC_047653.1:16190976-16191284 GCF_902201215.1 Prunus dulcis | reverse complement strand
GAGTAATGGCCTAATAGTTACGGATAGGNCTCTTGGGCATGGAGAAATTTAATTAAGACACCAAAACGATTTGACAAAACACTAAATAAATTGAATTTAATTATTTTGTGCACTTTTTCTTTTCTTTTCTNTTTTTTTTTCGTTGGGGTATGAAATAGTAGTTAAAACATAATTACTAATTAAAGTAACTCAAAGAGGGNAAGATATTACTTAATTACATATAACAAATTAAAGAAGTTGGGCAATGGAACAAAAAGTAAAAGAAACTAATTTGATATTCTGAAAATTTTAAAAATCCAGCAATAAAA
>NC_047653.1:16190883-16190967 GCF_902201215.1 Prunus dulcis | reverse complement strand
AAAAAGTATAGCCGCGCGGCTATACTATTTAAAATATCAAAAAAGGCTCAGCCCAGCGCNTAGGCACCACGTGTCAAAAGAGTA
>NC_047653.1:16190699-16190842 GCF_902201215.1 Prunus dulcis | reverse complement strand
GCGAGTATAGCCGCGCGGCTNTACTAATTTTTTTTTTTTAAAAAAAAAAGTTTAAAAAGAATCTAGTGCAGCCGGCCCAAGCGCATGGGCGCCACGTGTCAAACAAGTAGANCCGCACGGCTGTACTATTTTTAATAAAAAAA
>NC_047653.1:16190543-16190694 GCF_902201215.1 Prunus dulcis | reverse complement strand
GGAAAACTGAGTATAGCCGTGCGGCTATACTTTTAAAAANTTAAAAAAATATATATATATATATATATACTNTTTATATTCAATAATATGTGAGAATATGAACATAATAGGTGAATTTTGTGTGCCTTATTGAAATTTTTGTAAAAGAATA
>NC_047653.1:16190440-16190529 GCF_902201215.1 Prunus dulcis | reverse complement strand
GAGAAATACGTGCGGACGTGTAGAATACATTATTAAACGCGANAGTACCAAGATCTTTATACGGATAATAATTTTGGAAAAGTAAAAAA
>NC_047653.1:16190344-16190426 GCF_902201215.1 Prunus dulcis | reverse complement strand
ATAGTTACTCGAGTAATGGCCTAATAGTTACGGATNGGGCTCTTGGGCATGGAGAAATTTAATTAAGACACCAAAACGATTT
>NC_047653.1:16180764-16189932 GCF_902201215.1 Prunus dulcis | reverse complement strand
TAAAAAAAAGTTTAAAAAGAATCTAGTGCAGCCGGCCCAAGCGCATGGGCGCCACGTGTCAAACAAGTAGAGCCGCACGGCTGTACTATTTTTAATAAAAAAATTAAGGGAAAACTGAGTATAGCCGTGCGGCTATACTTTTAAAAAATATATATATATATATATATACTATTTATATTCAATAATATGTGAGAATATGAACATAATAGGTGAATTTTGTGTTCCTTATTGAAATTTTTGTAAAAGAATAGTTGTATTAAACATGAGAAATACGTGCGGACGTGTAGAATACATTATTAAACGCGAAAGTACCAAGATCTTTATACGGATAATAATTTTGGAAAAGTAAACAAATTAAAAAGGGACAATAGTTACTCGAGTAATGGCCTAATAGTTACGAATAGGGCTCTTGGGCATGGAGAAATTTAATTAAGACACCAAAACGATTTTACAAAACACTAAATAAATAGAATTTAGTTATTTTGTGCACTTTTTCTTTGGTTTTTATTTATTTTTTGTTGGGTTATGAAATCGTAGTTAAAACATAATTACTAATTAAAGTAACTCAAAGAGGGAAAGATATTACTTAATTACATATAATAAATTAAAGAAGTTGGGCAATGGAAAAAAAAGTAAAGCAAACTAATTTCATATTCTGAAAATTTTAAAAATCCAGCAAAAAATTTTATTTTAAAACGTATAGCCGCGCGGCTATACTATTTGTAATATAAAAAAGGATCAGCCCAGCGCATGGGCACCACGTGTCAAAAGAGTAGAGCCGCGCGGCTGTACTATTTTGAAAAAAAAAATGATGTTTGGCACGTGGCGCTAAAAGAGTGAGGGTCTGTTCTTTTTTTCAAAATAGTACAGCCGCGAGGCTATACTCCCTTTTTTTATTTTTTATCCCAAATGGACCTTGTGACGACACGTGGCGCCTAGTGGGTGGGGTTCCTCTGTTTTCAGCTTTAAAAATAGTATAGCCGCACGGCTATACCGAGTTTTTATTTTTTGCTTTTTATTCAAAATCTTTCTATGTATTAAATCGTATAGCCGAGCGGCTACTACTACGATTTTTAGGAGAAAAAAATAATGTTTGACACGTGGCGCTAAAAGAGGCAGTGCCTTTTCTTTTTTTTCAAAACAGTGCAGTCGCACGGCTGTACTCCCTTTTTTATTTTATTTTTTTCAAATGGTCCGTTTCGATTTTTTTTATTTATTTATTTGAACTTTGTATTTATTAAAAAGTATTGCCTTTCGGCCATACTTCGATTTTTATGAAAGATAATGTTTGACACGTGACGCTAAAAGAGGGGGGGTCTTTTCCTTTTTTAGGAATAGTACAGCCGCACGGCTATACTTCCTTTTTGTTTTTCCCAAATGGACCTTGTGATGACACGTGGGACCCAGTGGGTGGGGTCCATCTTTTCATCTTTAAAAATAGTATAGCCGCGCGGCTATACCCAGTTTTTAAATAGTTTAGCCGGGCGGCTATACTTCGATTTTTATAAAAATAATGCTTGACATGTGGCGCTAAAAGAGTGCGGGTCTGTTCTTTTTTTCAAAATAGTACAGATGCACGGCTATACTCCCTTTTTTTATTTTTTCCCAAATGGACCTTGTGATGACACGTGGCGCCTAATGGGTGGGGTCCTTCTATTTTTATCTTTAAAAATAGTATAGCCGCTCGGCTATACTCAGTATTTATTTTTTATTTCTTTAACCTGTGTATTTTTTAAATTGTATATCCGCGCGGCTATACTTAGATTTTTATAAAAAATAATGTTTGACACGTGGCGCTAAAAGAGGGAGGGCCTTTTCTTTTTTTCAAAATAGTACAGCCGCATGGCTATACTCCCTTTTTTATTTTTTTTCAAATGGACCTTGTGATGACACGTGGCGCCTAGTGGGTGGGGTCCTTTTGTTTTTATCTTTAAAAATAGTATAGCCGCCCGGCTATACCCAGTTTTTATTTTTTATTTCTTTAACCTTTGTATTTATTAAATAGTATAGTCGTGCGGCGATACGTCGATTTTTATAAAAAAATAATGTTTGACACGTGGCACCAAAAGAGGGGGGTCTATTTTTTTTTTTTTTCCCAAAATAGTACAGCCGCACGGCCATACTCCCTTTAATGGTCTTCTACATATATATATCCAAAAAATTCTTTTACACATTTTTGAATTAATATATATTATATGTTGATCAATCTTCCAATCGAACCTTGGTATCTAAAGCAGATCAAGCAAAATTGGCACATTCGTCATATAACTTCCTAAAAATGTAAAAGGGGATTTTATTAATTAAATTGGGTTACGTACGTTATTTTCAATAATACATTCGTGTTCTATACACGTCTCACGTTTTTTGAAAAACAAACATACAATAGTCGTATGGTACATGTACATACAATTTCTAATGTTTTAAACACGTAATTTTTATAAAAATTTCAATAAGACACACAAAATTCCCGTGTGATACAGATAATTCCCACATGTTATGGAATAAGAATAACATATGTTATAAAAATTATATGAAAATATCATATAGTGGAAGATTAATATCAACTTTGGATATGTTGAAACTAGCAAATTAATATTTCTAAGGTACAAACTAATGCACTTAGGATGGTCCTTTTCGATTTTTTATTTATTATTTATTTGACCTTTGTATTTATTAAAAAGTATAGCCTTTCGGCCATACTTCGATTTCTATAAAAGATAATGTTTGACACGTGGCGCTAAAAGAAGGAGGGTCTTTTCCCTTTTTAGGAATAGTACAGCCGCACGTCTATACTTGCTTTTTTTTTTTTTTCCAACTGGACCTTGTGATGACACGTGGCACCAAGTGGGTGGGGTCCACCTTTTTATCTTTAAAATTTGTATAGCCGCGAGGCTATACCCAGTTTTTATTTTTTATTTCTTTAACCTTTGTGTTTTTTCAATAGTCGCGCGGCTATACTTCGATTTTTATAAAAATAATGCTTGACTCGTGGCGCTAAAAGAGTGAGGGTCTGTTCTTTTTTTCAAAATAGTACAGCCGCACGGCTATACTCAATTTTTTATTTTTTCCCAAAATGGACCTTGTGATGACACGTGGCGCCTAGTGGGTGGGTTTCCTCTGTTTTTATCTTTAAAAATAGTATAGCCGCGCGGCTATACTCAATTTTTATTTTTTATTTCTGTAAACTGTGTATTTTTTAAATAGTATAGCCGAGCGGCTATACTTCGATTTTTATAAAAAAATAATGTTTGACACGTGGCGCTAAAAGAGGGAGGGCCTTTTCCTTTTTCAAAATAGTACAGCCGCACGGCTATACTCCTTTTTTTTTTTTTTTTTTCCAAATGGACCTTGTGATGACATGTGGCGCCTAGTGGGTGGGGTCCTTCTGTTTTTATCTTTAAAAATAGTATAGCCGCTCGGCTATACTCAAGTTTTATTTTTTATTTCTTTAACCTTTGTATTTTTTAAATAGTATAGCCGCGCGGCTATACTTTGATTTTTATAAAAAAATAATGTTTGACACGTGGCGCTAAAAGAGTGAGGGTCTGTTCCTTTTTTCAAAATAGTACAGCTGCACGTCTATACTCCCTTTTTTTATTTTTTCCCAAATGGACCTTGCGATGACACGTGGCACAGGTGGGTGGGGTCCATCTTTTTATCTTTAAAAACAGTATAGCCGCGCGGCTATACCCAGTTTCTATTTTTAATTTCTTTAACCTTTCTATTTTTTAAATAGTATAGCCGCGCGGCTATACTTCGATTATTATAAAAAATAATGTTTGACACGTGTCGCTAAAAGAGGGAGGGCCTTTTCTTTTTTCCAAAATAGTACAGCCGCGCGGCTGTACTCCCTTTTTTATTTTTTTTCAAATGGACCTTGTGATGACACGTGGCGCCTAGTGGGTGGGGTCCATCTTCTTATCTTTAAAAATAGTATAGTCGCGCGGCTATACTTCAATTTTTATAAAAAATAACGTTTGACACGTGGCGCTAAAAGAGGGAGGGCCTTTTCTTTTTTTCAAAATAGTACAGCCGAACGGCTATACTCCCTTTTTTTATTTTTTCCCAAATGGACCTTGTGATGACACGTGGCGCCTAGTGGGCCGGGTCCGTCTGTTTTTATCTTTAAAAATAGTATAGCCGCCCGGCTATACTCAGGTTTTATTTTTTATTTCCTAAACCTTTGTATTTTTTAAATAGTATAGCCGCGCGGCTATACTTAGATTTGCATAAAAAATAATGTTTGACACGTGGCGCTAAAAGAGGGAGGGCCTTTTCTTTTTTTCAAAATAGTACAGCCGCGCGGCTATATTCCCTCTAATGGTCTTCTACATATATATCCAAAAAATTCTTTTACACATTTTTGAATTAATATATATTATATCTTTGATATAATATTATATTTTGATCAATCTTCCAATCGAACCATGGTATCTAAAACAGATCAAGCAAAATTGGCACATTCGTCATATAACTTCCTAGAAATGTAAAAGGGAATTTTATTAATTAAATTGGGTTACGCACGTAATTTTCAATAATACATTCGTGTTCTATACACGTCTCACGTTTTTTGAAAAACAAACATACAATAGTCGTATTGTACATGTACATACAATTTCTAATGTTTTATACACGTAGTTTTTATAAAAATTTCAATAAGACACACAAAATTCCCATGTTTAACAAATAATTCTCACATGTTATGGAATAAGAATAACATATGTTATGAAAATTATATGAAAATATCATATATAGTGGAAGATTAATATCAACTTTGGATATGTTGAAACTAGCAAATTAATATTTCTAAGGTACAAACTAATGCAATTAGGATGGTCTGTTTCGATTTTTTATTTATTATTTATTTGACCTTTGTATTTATTAAAAAGTATAGCCTTTCGGCCATACTTCGAGTTTTATAAAAGATAATGTTTGACACGTGGTGATAAAAGAGGGAGGGTCTTTTCCTTTTTAAGGAATAACACAGCCGCCCGGCTATACTTCTTTTTTTTTTTTTTTTCCCAAATGGACCTTGTGATGACACGTGGCACCAAGTGGGTGGGGTCCATCTTTTTATCTTTACAAATAGTATCGCCGCGTGGCTGTACTCAGTTTTTACTTTTTATTTATTTAACCTGTGAATTTTTTAAATAGTATTGCCGCGCGGCAATACTTAGATTTTTATAAAAAATAATGTTTGACACGTGGCGCTAAAATAGGGGGGGCCTTTTCTTTTTTTCAAAATAGTACAGCCGCGCGGCTATACTCCCTTTTTTATTTTTTTCAAATGGACCTTGTGATGACACGTGGCGCCTAGTGGGTAGGGTCCATCTTTTTATCTTTAAAAATAGTATCGCCGCGCGGCTATACTCAGTTTTTATTTTCTATTTCTTTAACCTGTGTATTTTTTAAATTGTATAGCCGAGTGGCTATACTTAGATTTGCATAAAAAATAATGTTTGACACGTGGCGCTAAATGAGGGAGGGCCTTTTCTTTTTTTCAAAATAGTACAGCCGCGCTGCTATACGCCCTTTTTTTATTTTTTTCAAATGGACCTTGTGATGACACGTGGCGCCTAGTGAGTGGGGTGCACCTTCATATCTTTAAAAAGAGTATAGCCGCGCGGCTATACTCAGTTTTTATTTTTTATTTCTTTAACCTTTGTATTTTTTAAATAGTATTGCCGCCCGGCTATACATTGATTTTTATAAAAATAATGCTTGACACGTGGCGCTAAAAGAGTGAGGGTCTGTTCTTTTTTTTTGAAAATTATACAGCCGCACGGCTATACTCCCTTTTTTTATTTTTTCCCAAATGGGGCTTGTGATGACACGTGGCGCCTAGTGGGTGGGGTCCTTCTGTTTTTATCTTTAAAAATAGTATAGCCGCGATACTCAGTTTTTATTTTTTATTTCTTTAACCTTAAATAGTATAGTTGAGCAGCTATACTTCAATTTTTATAAAAAATAATGCTTGACACATGGCGCTAAAAGAGGGAGGGCCTTTTCTTTTTTTCAAAATAGTACAGCCGGGCTATACTCCCTTTTTTTATTTTTTCCCAAATGGGGCTTGTCATGACACGTGGCGCCTAGTGGGTGGGGTCCTTCTGTTTTTCTCTTTAAAAATAGTATAGCCGCGCGGCTATACTCAGTTTTTATTTTTTATTTCTTTAACCTTAAATAGTATAGCCGATCGGCTATACTTCGATTTTTATAAAAAATAATGTTTGACACGTGGCGCTAAAAAAGGGAGGGCCTTTTCTTTTTTTCAAAATAGTACAGCCGCACGGCTATACACCCTTTTTTTATTTTTTCCCAAATGGACCTTGTGTCGACACGTGGCGCCTAGTGGGCGGGGTCCTTCTGTTTTTATCTTTAAAAATTGTATAGCCGCGCGGCTATACTCTGTTTTTATTTTTTATTTCTTTAACCTTTGTATTTTTTAAATAGTATAGCCGCGCGGCTATACTTCTATTTTTATTTTTTAAATAGTACAGCCGCACGGCTATACTTCCTTTTTTTATTTTTTCCAAAATGGACCTTGTGATGAGACGTGGCGCCTAGTGGGTGGGGTCCTTCTGTTTTTATCTTTAAAAATAGTATAGTCGCGAGGCTATACTCAGTTTTTATTTTTTATTTCTTTAACCTTTGTATTTTCTAAACAGTATAGCCGCGCGGCTATACTTCGATTTTTAGAAAAAATAATGTTTGACACGTGGCGCTAAAAGAGGGAGGGCCATTTGTTTTTTTCAAAATAGTACAGCCGCACGACTATACTCCCTTTTTTTATTTTTTTCAAATGGTTGGAATAAAAAAAATCACATTGGAACGTGGGATTAAAAAAAAAGGTGGGGGGAAGTTTGGAAAAAGGTGGGGGTCTCCAACCAATGAAAATGTTTAAGTGGGTTGAGTGGCTCCTATTTTTGGGGGAGTTGGTTATTCATTTTTTAATATAAGTATTCTGCATTAAAGAGAAATAAAAAAAAAAGGGAGGACAAAAAAAACAGGAGAAGACGACAGAAGAAGAAAATTGTTGCAGAAGGAAGATTGCAGGAGCACAAATACAAGAAGAGACATTTTCACAGGTATATAGATCCTGTCAGTTAATTCTTGTTGGGTGGCAACCCTAAAATCATTCTCTTGGATGATAAATCCATAATGGGTGGCAACCCTAAAATCATTCTCTTGGATGATGAATCCATATTGGGTGGCAACCCTTAAATCATAAACAACAAATCCATGAGAGGATTTCTGTTTAAACAAAGCTCTGCCGAGCAAAAGAAAATCCTTTGAAATGGATACAAAATATTGGATACAAAATCCATCATGGGTGTGTAACCCTCAATCAAATACCCTGAATGGTATATCCATTTTTTTGGGCATAAAATTCATTCAGTGAGTTCTCAAGAGCACAAATCCAATTTGGGTACATAAAAATCAGCAAATAAAAATCAGCTGTGTGCACAAAAAAAAAAGGAACAAAGCTTGAAAAGGGAGGCCAAGTTTGTACAGTCCATCCTTTGAATTCTTCATCTGGTTGCGCAGCAAACCAAAAGCAAAGAAAAAAAAAGAGCTCAAAGGGAGAAGGCTTCCAAAAGAAAAGGGAGAAGGCTTCCACTGAAAAGAAAACAAACGGAAGAAGAGTAAAAAAAAAGGAAAGTGGCGTCAGCCACTTAGTTTCAAAAGAAAGAAGAAATTCAAAGAAGAAAAAAAAAAGAAGAGAGTGGCTGAGTTGAAAGAAACCAAAACAAAACAAGGAAGAAATAGCCAAAAGGGGACAAAGCCAAGGACAAGTACCTTTGTACTTTGACAAACTGACGTGTTGCCTTTAAGCTCCCATATTTCCAATGGTTTATGTGGTCCAAGTCTGCCTTCAAGTTCTCAAGACCTCAAATTAATATTTTAATGGTTTATGTAGTCTAAATCTGACAGATATGAGCAAAGCAAAGGTCTTGCTTTGGTTTTGGCGTCTAAGACTCTAGGCTCCGTATTGATTGTGGCAGATGAGTGGCTGAAGAGATATATAATTGGGTCCAGTTTGAATTGATCCAGATAAGGATGGGAGTGGCTCAGTTTGGATCGATCTCTACTACTCCAAATAGATATCAATTTCAAATGCAACTAGCTCTCAAAGTTTTTCTGACATGGACCTTTTGTTTATGGGCCAACTAAAAGGCCCGAAAAACAAATTGATGGGTCAATAAAACAAATTACCCATTAACTCTCAAAAGCCCAAAATATTTCATGGGTTGGTCCAAATAAATTATGTGGTTGATGGATTAATCCTTAATGGGCTCATTAAAATGCCCCTTTTAATTTTCTTTGGACATTAACAATAAAAATGGTACAAAACCATTCCAAAATTTCCCATGGGTCATCTACCCATGAAAATTCCAATGAGATTAAATTCAAATATCTCAAACACAAATTCTCAATTAAAGGGCCACACTCACCCATTAATTTCAAAATTTTCCCATAGGATACCTACCTATGAAAATCCCCAAATTATCTCAAATATACAAATTCTAAATTATTGGGCCATACATACCCATTAATTTCTAATTATTTCCCATAGGTCATCTACCTATGAAAATCTTCAAATCGTCTCAAAGACACCAACTCTAAATTATTGGGCCACACTTACCCATTAATTTCTAAATTCTTGGAACTACGCAGGTTTGATCCCATCAAGGGTACGTAGGCAGTCTAACATCCCAATAGACACAACCGCAACCAAATTTGATTCCCCAAATCAAATATCTACCATCAAACAAATCATTTCGAACTACGTTGGTTTGATCCCTTTAAAAGGGTACGTAGGCAATCTAGAGATTCAATCTAGATGCAACCATCCCAAACATATTTCCATATCGAATCCCTGGTTTATTCAGCTAAATTCACTCAAACTCCTCAATCAAACCCATTCAAATTCTTTGTTTTGTGATGAGTCATTTATTCATCATGAATCTTTGAACTACGAGTGGCTTGATTCCCGCAAAGGATACGTAGGCATCCTGAGGTTGGACTTGGGAGCAGCTGCAAAATCAAACACACACGTTCTGTTTCTTTATGATGGAATGCTATTAAATCTTTGTATAATCTGCTATAGTGATGGTCATTGCCTGTATTTTCACTTTATTATAGATAATAGGTTATAGTGTCGGAGAT
>NC_047653.1:16175781-16180664 GCF_902201215.1 Prunus dulcis | reverse complement strand
TCTCATCCTCGACAAATTTTTAAAACTTTAGCAGACTAAACACGTCTGTTTTTATTTGTTTTCGACGTTGTTTTATTTAACAACGTCTAATATTTATCGTCGTTGTTTGTTTCTGAAAATAGGGCGTATAAATTTTGTAATACGACTCTCATATATTTGTAACCGACGTTGTTTCGTTGTTCAACGTCTACTCTATAAATACATACGTCGTAAATAATGACACTGACAACTATTTCCACGTCATCTTTTATAGAAAAATCGAAGTGGAAAATTTATTTTACGACGGCTGTTTTTATATAGGCGACGTAGTAGGAATAAATAACGTCGTCTTCTAATGTATTTAAAGACGTCATATTTTTTATTGTCGTGAAAATGATATTTAACGGCGTCTTATTTTAATTTTCGTCGTTGTATGTCTATCTTGCGGCCTTGTTCTGTTAATATGTGTCATATTTTTCCTTTTTAACGACGGTTTTTTAGAGAGTTGGTCGTCTATTCTCATCCTCGACTGCTTTTTTAGATCTTTTTGCAGTACAAAGACGTCGTTTTGTATTTGTTGATGACGTTGTATATTTTAACAACGACGGTGATTTAGTGTCGTGGTTTATGAGGGAAAAGATGACATTGGATTCCACGACCATTGAAAAACGGAATACACGACGGTGATTTACCGTTGTCTTTTTGCTTTTTTGTAGTAGTGATATTTATTTGAAAAAATATATTTACATATTCTAGCGCTAGAGAGATAATCTGCACTATGCACTGCTTCAAATGTGGAAGGTTTTGAGGGCCTCCTCCAATTCAACACCATTATCTTATTCAGATCATTATTGACATGTTATTCACTTGTTATTGACTTGATTTTCATTCTTTTTTTAACATATACCCAAGCAAAAATTAACATGCAACTGAAGCACAACGAAGAGATGCCAAATCTAACAAAATTTATGGTACAAATTGGGGAAAACTATTACTCTAACCCTAAACTCAAATTCCATAAATTACTCACCAAATGCTGGTTATTGCAAGGCATCTGTGTGGGGTGTTTCTGTTTCTTTGCTCCACAAATGGAACCTACCACTTCCAACGAATACAGCTTCTCTCCTTCCCTTTCCACTGCTTCGCCCCTTCACTGATTTGGAATCCACACCTTTGCCCCTTCTACTCAAAATAACTACTTTTTCAGGGTCTGGAGAACGGAGTGGCGAATCGTTGCCTTCAACTGTCGTTAGCCGTTGCCTTCATTGGGTATCTCAGACCTCTGGGTTTTAGAGAGATGAGTTTTTTCTGTTCAAACTTCGAACTTGCCTCTTCTGCTTCTTTTTCGGACGTCTTTCCCTCTTCTTCTTCTTCTTTTTGGACCTGCTGGATATTCAATTCGGGTTTGGGTTCCCCACCTACCCAATTGTCAAACTTTATCTCAATTCTCCCCAGCCCTTGGATTGATCTGATGGCTATAAAGTGAATCCCTTATAACTTACCCCTTATAACTTTCCACTCATTATAGTCTTGGCCTAGAAAGTGTAGGCTGTTGCAAATCCATGATAAGATGGATGCCCGCTACATACCCACCATACTGACATACACTATGTAATACTTAACTCTCCCACTATTCGAACCAAAAAAAAAAAAAAAAACTCTCCCACTATATGTTTGTGATGTGATTGAAACCTACCACTTAGGTAGTAAACTATGTGTTGAGATCTAAAAAATCTAAAGTTGGACTCAAATATATTTCTAGCCTAATACAACACTTAACTGAGAAAGGAGCCCAACCGGAGTATGCAAGAATTTGTCGTATGAGCTTGCACAAGTCATGGTCCACGTGCTGCGCCAAGCAAATATGCAACCCACCACACAAGGAGGTTGTAACAAGCCTGTAAAATGCACTGGTTTTATGCACTCATGCTTATTGTCTCGTCAAACACCATTTTGCCTAGCTATACCCCATTACAATACGGGAAAAGCTCAAGCAGAAACACGCCAAATAACATGCAACGTTGAGCGAAAAAATCTTTATTCCAGCACTAAGCCACGCTACAAGTTTAAGTAGGCCCAAGCCATGCAAATACTTGGGGCTTACTGAGTGGGTTGTGGTATGGATGGTTACGAGTGTTCATGATGCCCATTGATGGTCCAAGGAGTCGAAGTTTTGGACTACTTGGGAGCACCAAAATTCAGACCCATTTCTTGAGCCCAATCACATGGGCAAGCATGAGAAAGAAAATGTCCAGCACCTTAGAGAAATGGCCCAGGACCTTAGAGAAATAGTTTAGCACCTTAAAAAAGTGGTCTTGCACCTTAGAAAAGTGGTCTTGCAGCATAGAGAAATAGCCTAGCACCTTAGAAAATATCCCACATCCCTGTTAAAACCAAATTGAAGTCAAACCATCGTAAAAACCAAGAAAACCATGTGCTAATGGAAGTAAATCACTTGTTCGATTAGTACCCTTACCCATTATTTCCTTTGCAAATTCTGGTGGGAAAACAAGAAGGAAAAGAAAGAGGCGTCCCACCCAGATGAAGGAGTCCAGCTGCAGAAAAGTCTTGGAACCCCAAAAAGCTCCACTCCTATGTGCTTGGATTGGGGAGATTCCACCAAAGAGGTTTGAATGGAAGAAAGTGAAGAAAAATGGATTAGAAGACTTAATAAAATTGGGGGTTCCAGCGCCTATAAAAGAAGGCACCTCCTACCCAGCAAAACAACCATCCAAAAAGCGAGACCAAGCATTTGTCAAACTGCTAGAAGATCTACTTAAGCCACTCATCTCTTTATCTCCATATCTCCCTATCTTCCCTCATCAAAATCTCCCCAAATTTCCCTATCCTCTTACTATGAACCTCTGTTTCCCATAAGAAATTCAATCTTTCTCTCTCTATTGCTAAACGCATGGGGGCTTAGCTTCCATACCACAAGTTTCTCAGGCCAAGCTATTATCCTCATCTATTCACAGTCGACTGCCTTGTTAGTGAAAGGAAACGAAGTGCATTCTAATGCTCCATGAACCTTTCGAAACACTCTTGGGGCATGGTTCTTGAACTCAGGCACATGGACAAATTCATCCCTTTGCTCTTTATGGCAACTTAGGCCCATTTACTCTTGGGGCATGGTTCTTGAACTCAGCCACTTGCTTTAACTCGACCATTGAATAATGTGGATTTGTTTCCACGGGCATTTCGCTGGTTATCTGCCCCAGATGTGCAGGAAACATCCCACAACTTGGAGCAGTTTAGGACAACACTCCGATAGTAAGAGAATTGGCATCCGTGGGGAACCGATGATGGGAACCTACCCTATTAGTAAGAGACTAAGGCTAAGGAAGAAAACATAAATTGTGTTATGGGTATTTTGCCTTTGTATTATACGTTGATAAAATTGTGAGACATAAGTGAGATCATATATTTTGTGGTAGATGTTAACTGGTAGCTTATGTAACTTGTTTGATGCTACAAACTTATTTTACAATGATGTCAAATACGATCGTCTGTTGTTTTTTGTGAATGGATTGAATGAGTTCATTTGAAAGGAAGTGACCATCAAAAGGAAAAGGCACTGATAGATTGGCTCGCCTAGGAGGAAAAGGAAATAATTGAATCGACAAACAGTGAGTTGGAAATTAAACAAGAATAATGCAATTGACAACCGGTGAGTTGGCAATTGACAAACGGTGATGGGAAATTGAACACGAATAATGCAATTGACAAACGGTGTGATGGAAATTGAACAAGCATAATGCAATTGACAAATAGTGTCATGGAAATTGATCCAGAATAATGCAATTGACAAAGTGTGATGGAACTTGTTGGAAATTGAACAAGAATAATGAAATTGACAAACAGTGTGATGGAAATTGAACATGAAGAATGCAATTGACAAACAGTGTCATGGAAATTGAAGAAGAATAATGCCATTGACAAACAGTGTGATGGAAATGGAACAACAAT
Organism: Prunus dulcis; assembly: GCF_902201215.1. Classification (NCBI taxonomy): domain Eukaryota; kingdom Viridiplantae; phylum Streptophyta; class Magnoliopsida; order Rosales; family Rosaceae; genus Prunus; species Prunus dulcis. Next base: position 16,176,719 of record NC_047653.1, on the reverse strand, counting down.
AATACAGTTCACAAACCGTCTGTTTGAAATTGCAAACGTCCATGTATGCTTATTTTCTTAACTTTTGGCTTGGTTTTCCACAGGATTTCACTTCCCATTTGAAATAGTTTTGTAACCCCAAAGTTTATATTTTTTTTAGGTTCAAAACATGCGATTTTTGTCCTCTGTTAATATTTTGTAAAAACCTCTTTCATTTATAATTAAATAAAAAAATAAATGTATAAAGCGAAGGTGGGACAGTAGAGAAGTAAATTATGTCCTTATCCTTGAAAACAAAAGGGTTTACAATAGGACTGACTCGTATTACAGTATTGGACATTTGTGTTCCATTATATTATAAAATCAATTCTTAATCGTGTAATATCGTAATTTACAAAAAAAAGGACATGTAGGACAATATTAAGGTAAAGTGGAACATTCAGAAGTTAAATTGGGTCTCTATACCTGTAAACACGCATGTTTACAATATTAAGGTCTCGTATTACTCTTTTATGGATAGTTACGTTCCAGAAGATTGTAAAACCTATCCTTAATGTTGTAATATTGTAATTTACAAAGAGAATGACGTCTAGTACAATATTAAGGTAACAAGGAACATTAGAAAAGTAAATTGGGTCCTTATATGTGTAAACACAAATGTTTACAATATTAAGGTCTTAGATTACTTTGTTTAGGATAGTCATGTTTCACAAGATTGTAAAAGTTATCCTTACTCTTGTAATATCATAATTTACAAAGATAAAGGTATGTAGTACAATATTAGGGTAAAGGGGAACATTCAGAAGGTAAACTAGGTCCTTATACTTGTAAACTCGGATGTTTACAATATTAAGGTCTTGTATTACTCTTTTATGGATAGTTATGTTCCACAAGATTGTAAAACACATCCTTAATGTTGTAATATTGTCATTTACAAAGAGAATGACTTCTAGTACAAT